>NW_025335268.1:117342262-117374110 GCF_004798865.1 Varanus komodoensis
GTCATAAGTACAGGTTAGGTGACAAGTGACTGGAGAGCAGCACTTGTCACCTAACCTGTACTTATGACAGCTATTCCTATGCCCCAAGTGCAAGACCTTGCACTTATGCACATTGAACGCCATCCTGTTGTCTCCTGCCCACTTCCATAGTCTGTCCAGATCTTTTTGTCATAGAATTCCACAAGGTTTGTCTGGCAGGACCTGTTTTTGCGGAAGCCGTGTTGTGTGCCTGTCAGCCTCCCTTCCCTATCTAGCATCACTAGATCTCTCTCTATTATGAGCCTTTCCACTGTTTTTCCTACAATGGACATAAGGCTAACAGGTCTATAATTCCCCAAGTCCCTTCTACTATCCTTTTTGAAAATTGGGACCACTGATGCCACCCTCAAGTCCTCGTTCTCCACGAGGTCTCAAAAATGGAGGCCAGCGGGCGTGAAAGAACCCCTGCCGACTCTCTAAGTACTCTCGGGTGTAACCCATCAGGGCCTGGTGCCTTTGTAATGTCCAATGCCCTGAGGAGCCCCTCAACTTCAAGGGGGGTGACTCTAATCTGTGCCCCTAAGTCCCCAGCCTCATCTAATCTCCTATGCGGATATCTCCCATCCTGCTTTGGGGAGAACACAGAGGCAAAACAGTCATTTAGCATCTGTGCCTGTTCCCTCTTATCAGTCACTGGATCTCCTTCCTCCATATTTAGTGGTCCCACCACTTGTCTCCCCTTCCTCTTCCTATTTACATGCTGAAAGAAGCCCTTTTTGTTGCTCTTGATATTCTTGGCAAGTCTCAGCTCATAATCAGCCTTAGCCTTGCGAGGAATCCTTCTGCAATGGGCCTCCTCCTCCCGGTATACCCTTTTGTCTATTTGCCCCAGTACCCATTTCCTACGGAGGCTCCTCTTTCATCTAATCCCTCTAACCACCTCCTTTCGCATCCATGGCAGCACTCTCCTCCGCCTCCCCACCTTACTGACTAGAGGTATTGTCAAGGCTTGCGCCTCCAAAATCTCCCTTTTGAGTGCCATCCACCCCTCCTCAACTCGCTTACCTTCCAGTAACCTATCCCAGGAAACTTTCCCCAGTCTGGCCTTCAGCTGGCTCTCTTGAAGTCCCAGCTTCTAGTGCTCGACCTGCTACACGTCCCTAGTCCCCTGATCCCAAAGCAAAGGATGGAGTGATCATTCGCATCCAGAGCTCCCCTAATCTGTACTTCATCTATCAGCTCCTCCCTATTGGTCAAGACCAAGTCAAGGATGTTTCCCCCCTTGTCGCCTCTCGGACCCTCTGTGTGAAAAACCCTCCCTCTATAGCTTCTAGGAAGCGACGTGACCTGGCTGTCACTGCCGAGTGAGTCTCCCAACTAATATCCGGGAGATTGAAATCTCCCATAATTACTGTGTCTCTCCCCTGAGATATCCTTAGAATCTGGCCTGTCAGGACATCATCCAGGGTCTCAAGTTGATCTGGAGGGCAATAACATACTCCCACTGCCAGGTCTCTTTCCCTGTCAAAACCCCTAAGTTTCACCCAGACTGCCTCTACTGAATCCCCATCCGTGCTGCATTCTATCTCACTGCATCCTATCCCTTTCCTGATGTATAAAGCCACGCCCCCCACCTCTCTTTCCCTTCCTGTCCTTTCTAAGAAGGTGATACCCTTCTATGTTCACATTCCAGACTTGCCTTTCATCCCACCAAGTGTCTGTGATTCCTACCAGATCATACCCTCCTATTCCCAGGAGAGCTTCAAGCTCCAAGCTCTTCCTGCTTATCTGTCCATCTGATCAGTCACCTGAAGCATGCATTGGTGTTGAACAGATAGTTGACATAAACAGAATTCTATGAGACATTCTCCTGCTTTGTTTCTAACACCTAGGCTAAATTCTCCCACAACAATGCATTTTGCTTTGCTTTTTGCTTTTTCATTCCAGTCACCTATGATTTTCAACATTTCTCTGCGGTGGCACCCAATCTATGGAATGCGCTCCCCAGAGAGGTCGGCCTGGTGCCGTCATTATTTGATTTTCGGTGCAAGGCAAAGACCTTTTTATTTAAATGCCACTTTAACTGTTAATATTATTTATTTATTTTATTTTTCTGGCCAGGACATCTCCAATTATATTATATTGTTTTTATATTATTATTATTTCTTTATTGTTGTGAGCCGCCCCGAGGCTTCGGCGAATGGGGCAGCATAGCAGCTTTCTAAATAAATAAATAAACATGTTTTATTCTGATGTGTTACCCATTTCCTCTTGGACAGTCGCATAATTTGTTTTATTTCTTCTTCAGCATCTGTTGTTGAGGCATAGATTTGAATGACAGTTATGCCAATTAGTTTTCCAAGAATTCTGATCAATATAATTCTTTCAGGGTTTACATTATAGCTCCTTACTGCTTGTGTCACATTTCGCCTGAGTTTCTTCTGAGTTTTACTTTGGAAATGACAAACACTTTGTATTCATCTGACTGAAAATATCCCATTCCTGTATACTTTAGTTCACTCACATGTGGTACTGTGATGTTTAACTGTTCCATTTCTTGCTTTACAGTTTATATTTTGCCTTGACTCATACTTCTCACATCCCATGTTCCAATTGTATGTGTGGTATAGCATCAGACTTTCCATTTGCCTCTGTATATGTCAGTTACTAGATTTCATTCTGGCTTTGATCTAGTTGCATCATTAGCAACAGTGCTATTCATACTTCTCCTTTGCTCCTCCCCACTTGATGGCTGAGTGGCTTCCGATCCCACAGTCTCATTCCACCTTGGGAGAGAGAGTCGTACTAACCTAAGTTCCAGTCATTTCAATGGATATAGTCTATTTTAGAGAAATGTTGGATACTACTCAGTGTTTTCTGATGGCCTAGGAAAAGTTATTTGCATCCTCTGCATTACATGCTGGAGATAGCACAAACTATAAACCTGCGACCTTACAAATGCAAAAGTTATTCTCTGACAATTAATTTTGGAGCCTCCCATATTTTAATGGAGCCGGATCGGACCCCCCTCCCTCCCTGTAACACCGGCCGCGTGCCGCTGTTGCCGCCACTGCCGCAGAGGCCCACGCCACGAAAGACCTGAGGCACACCGCCGGGCCTGGGGGTCAGCTGACGCTGCTTCCACGGCCACCGCCGGCCCATCCCAGGGATGGGGACGCTGGGCCACCATCGCGGCTGAGGAGGGCGCCGCCATCTTGCCACCTTGCCAGCTGGCGCTTCCCCACGCCCATCCTTGCACCTCCCCCACTGGCGTTGGTGAGAGCAACGCCAGATTAGGGGGCGGGGCGCACGGCTGGGCGCCGGCTTAACTTGCCGGTCGCGGCCGGTGGCCAAAGGGCGACAGCCAAAGGGCAGTCGCCGCTGTTTGTGGCCGTGTGGGGGCTGGGCTGGTGAGGGACTCTGTTGGTGGGTGGAATTTTATATCGGGGGGGTAGATGGGGAGTTTTATATTGTTTTAATGTTTTTATTGTATTTTAATCAGTTTTATGGAGTTGTCCCTGGCCACATCGATGGTTAACTGGGGAGCACGTGGGCACCGCCATTGGGGTGGTCGTGGGCAATGGACGTTACAGCGGTGGGGGTTTAACATGTCCGCATAGAAGAAGGAAGGAAAGATGGCTGACACTTGTTCCTCCTTCTGGTTTTACCCCCAGCCAGAGGGTTCCAGGTAGTCTTGTCAACCGCCCCCGAGGCCTGACAGTGCTGTTGCTTAATGCCAGATCGGTCCACAGTAAATCGTCCCTCATCCACAACTTGATTGTGGATGAGGGGGCCGACCTGGCTTGCATAACAGAGACCTGGGCGGGAGAGGGGGGGATGTTGCCCTCTCTCAATTGTGTCCGCCTGGGTATCTGGTTCAGCACCATTCATGCCTGGAGGGGAGGGAAGGGGGGTTGCTTTGGTTTACCGAGCCTCCATCTCCCTCACAGGGCTTCCAGTCCTTTCGAGGCCTGGGCTAGAGTGCCTCTACTTGGTGTTGGGAGACCGAGACAGATTGGGGATTCTGTTGGTGTACCATGCACCCTTCTGCCCAACAGTCTCCCTGCCTGAGCTGACAGAGATCATCTCGGACCTGGTGTTGAGGACACCTAGGATGTTGGTCCTGGGGAACTTCAGTCTCCATGCCGAGACTGGTCTGACTGGGGCGGCTCAGGACTTCATGGCCTCCATGATGGCCATGGGGCTGTCTCAACATGTCACAGGCCCAACCCATGAACATGGACACACTCTGGACCTGGTATTCTCGACGGGGCAGGAAGAGGGTGGTCTGAGGGTGAGGAATTTATGTCTGATGCCCCTGTCATGATCAGATCACTTCCTCGTGAGGTTTGTGCTCGAGAGTGGCCTTTCCCTCTGTAAGGCTGTGGAACCAATTGTGTGGGTTCGCCCCTGGAGCCGGATGGATCCGGATGGATTCCTGAAGGCCCTGGGGGAGTTTCTGGCTGACAAGACTGGTGCTCCTGTCAAAGCTCTGGCTGAACTATGGAATGGGGAAATGACCAGGGCTATTGACACAATCGCTCCTAAGCGTCCTTTCTCACCAGGCAGAGCCCACTCTTCCCCTTGGTATACACCTGAATTGTGGGCGATGAAGCGGGCTGGGAGACGTCTAGAGCGTAGGTGGAGGAAATCACGGGATGAATCTGACTGAACACACTTAAGAGCCTATTACTGGGCCTATGCTGTGGCGGTGAGGCTGGCGAAAAAGAAATTCTTCTCTGTTTCCATTGCCTCCTCACAATGCCGTCCGGTGGAACTTTTTCGGGTGGTACAAGGGCTGGTTCATTCTGGCCCTAAGAAAGATCTGGTTCCACCCTCGAAGGCCCACTGTGACGACTTTGCTAAGCATTTCAGGGAGAAAATTGCTCAGATTCGTCACGAGCTGGACTCCACTAGTGACTCAGAGGCTTCTGGGGAGATACCAATGTCACCATCTGGTCCAAAACTGATGGATGAATTTCAGTTACTGTGGCCTGATGATGTGGACAAGGTGCTTGGATGAGTACGTCCCACCACTTGCCAATTGGACCCTTGCCCATCTTGGCTAATTAACAATGCCAAGCACGGAATAGGGACCTGGATCTTGGAAGTGGTCAATGCCTCTCTGAGGGAGGGCCGGGTACCTGACCCTTTAAAGGAGGTGGTCATCCGACTGGTTCTGAAGAAGGCGTCACTGGATCCAGAGATGGCCACTAATTATAGACCAGTGGCCAACATCCCGTTTCTGGGCAAGGTGTTGGAGTGGGTGGTGGCAGGACAACTCCAAGCACTCTTGGATGAAACTGATAATCTGGACCCATTTCAGTCCGACTTCAGACCCAGGTACGGCACTGAATCTGCCTTGGTCACCCTGTACGATGACCTGTGCAGCGAGAAAGACAGGGGGAGTGCGTCCCTGTTGGTTCTCCTGGACCTCTCAGCAGCTTTTGATACCATCGACCATGGTATCCTTCTGGATAGGCTAGCGGGATTGGGGGTCGGAGGCACTGCTTTGCAGTGGTTCCGTTCCTATCTCAATGGCCGATTTCAGAAGGTGATGCTGGGGGACTATGGCTCTGCGCCATGGCAGCTATGCCATGGAGTACCGCAGGGATCCATTTTGTCCCCTTTGCTATTTAACATCTACATGAAACTGCTGGGAGAGGTCATCAGGAGGTGTGGGCTGCGGAATCATCAATACGCTGATGATACCCAGCTCTACCTCTTGTTCTCTTACCAATCCAGGTGAGGCAGTGGCTGTACTGAACCGGTGCCTGGCCGAGGTAATGGGCTGGATGAGGGCCAATAAACTGAAGCTCAATCCAGACAAGACAGAGGTCCTGTTGGTTGGTGGATCGGGCTTCGGGGAAGGGGACCTGAACTTAGCCCTGAATGGGGTTGCACTCCCTCTTAGGGACAAGGTCCGCAGCTTGAGAGTGCTCCTCGACCCAGAACTTTCACTGGAAGCTCAGGTGTCAGCAGTGGCAAGGAGCGCTTTCTTTCAGCTTTGGCTGATACATCAGTATGTTCACATGACTCCAGTTCTCCGTCAGCTTCACTGGCTTCCCACTGAAGTTCGGGCCCAATTCAAGGTGTTGGTTATGACCTATAAAGCCCTTTATGGCTTGGGTCCTGGTTACCTGAAGGAGCGCTTACGTCCATATATGCCCGCCCGCCCCTTGAGATCAGCGGGAGAGGCCTTCCCTGGGAACCCTCCGTGAAGGACATTAGGAGGGTAAGTACTCGGAGGAGGGCTTTCTCTGCGGTGGCACCCAACCTATGGAATTCACTCCCCAGATAGGTCCGCCTGGCGCCGTCGTTATTTGTTTTCCAGCACCAGGAGAAAACCTTTTTATTTAAATGTCATTTTAATTGTTAATTTAATTGTTAATATTATTTATTTATTTTATATCCTTGGCCAGGTCGACTCAAATTATATTGTTTTTATATTGTGATTATTTATTTATTGATGTGAGCCGCCCCGAGGCTTCGGCGAATGGGGCGGCATAGAAGCTTCCTAAATAAATAAATAAATAAATAAATAAAATCCCAGTCTGACTTGGTGTAAAACCTCTATCTGCACCACTCTTCCCATTCAAAATACAGGTAGCTTATGATTAACAGTGTATGCCAAAAAGATTCCATAATGCTTCACAATTCAAACTCTCAATGTGATTTTCTTCACCCTTTCAAAATCTTTCTCAATGTAGGCATAAATATACTGGGTAAGATCCAAGTGTGTCCCAGTGCTAGCGCTAATAACATTGGGCTAGTGTAAACCAAGCCTTGTGTAAACTAGCATTTGCTAGGGCAATGAGAGAAAGCAGTTATTTGTTGCTGAATTCAGGAAGAACTTGTTTTCTTTCCCCATTGCACTAGTAAGCCATGGTTACATTGAGGAAGTTTTGTTTTATGCTAGCACAAAGTGAGTCCTACCCACTCAATCTAATCTCTCTTTTCTAAATCCTTCTAAAATAATGTATCTGAGTGATTATAGATTAATACAGGGTACACTCTAAATCTTTCTCTTAAGAGAGTGGCTTTCTATTAGCAGGATTTCACAGGAGCTTTTCAGCCACAACAATAATACTATCTGTAATAGCAAAGAGAGCATTTGTCTGTGCACTGAGTGACAGCTTAGACACAACAGACTTCACTAGTCTGACATACACTGTGAGCATGCCTAGAAATACCCCCTAGGATACTCCACAATGTGCACATGTTCCTTGACTACAGGAAATTTGAACCACATTGCCTTAAGGAGATGCCAGAGGTGACCACAATGCCGTTCTTGTTTAACTTATACTGTGGATTCAAAACCAACAGGTGAGCTCAGATGCAATGCCAAACAATGACAAAAGAACAAGCCTTAGGCTCATGCATTCCTGCTCTTCCTCTCTTCATGGTATGCACAGACCCAGTTTGCCTGGTTCAGACAAAATGGGAAACTATGGTGTACCAAGAAGCAGGAAGTACGAAGGGAACTGCAGCATGCAAGTCTGAAGTCTGTTCATTTGGTGTCGCATCTGAACAAAGCCTTATTCTACCACAACCTGGTCCAATTCCTAACTGTAAACAAAAGAAATACATAAACAGTCTCCAGACAGATTAAGGTCAAGCTTTAGTCCAACCGTTTTCAATCTACTTCTTACAATTAGGTTCTAATCTTCAGTATTAGTGCATTGTGATTAAAGCTTCAATGAGTCTCATGCAAAGACAATATTAGCTTTCCTCGGGATTCAGCTGGTGGGATCATGTATGAACACTATTTGAGCTCTTTCAGCTTTGAAGAAATGCCTAAGTTCTATTATGGGTAAGAGGACTCCTCATCTTTAACATAAATCTCTGTTCAAATTACTAACTAGATGGCTATTCTGAGGCTGCATAATTCAGCATGAACTCAAAAGCAAGCATAATTAGGCTGGCCGGCTTTTTTCTTCCCAGAAAGATCACGGCAGCCTAAGATATTTCAATGCCTGCAGCAAAACAGTAAATAGTGTTCTTCAGTAAAGATGTTTGGCTCCCAAGACCAGTCCAGTATTTTGGCACCCAAGGCAGAGGATCCTACAGGCACCTCTTCCCATTCCTGGCTGTAAAGAATATAACAACAATAAGCTAAATTACTAAGAATTCGCTGCCCTTTAATCACACTCAAAACTTGATGCCTAGGACAGGCACTGCACTCTGCCCAATGACAAGGCCATCCATGGTAAGGATTTAGGGCTTTTCTAGGGTTTTTCTAACTTGGTGCACTCATGCAATAGAAAAGGTTGAGGGAGCTATGCTAATAGGTAGCCCTGTATGTCATCTCAGAGATGTAGTCTCCAACTTTGGCAAGGACAAACATAAAAATTCAGAAAAGTTTAGCTTCATAAAAGTTTAAAGAGAAAAAGCAACATTTTATGAAACTGTGGAACACTCCTGCAGATGGATCTGGTGCTATACAAATGAGCTTCTTGCTCACACATTCCTTCCTTGTCCTCTCCTTTTGCCAGTATGTGCTGCTTGCTTCATTATGGTTAAAAAGATGAGTAGGTGTCCTTCAGCACAATTGTATAATACAGTTTTCAAATAAAGTTGTGGCATGATGGTAGAGAGCAGCTTACACCATTTGTCACCAGTAGATGTCATGAGCATTATTTTACTATGTTCCCACAGCACTCATGCAACTATATTCCACACAGCCCTAACAATGTCAGGGAATAGAATTGTTGGCATCCCTAGCAGCTAAGTGTACTTATTACATGGCTGCATGTAATAGCAGCAAATCATGTGTTAATTAACACAAATTTGTGGGGACATGCAGCATGTGCAAGCTACTTCCAGTGTACAGGAACAACCTACAAATGCCCCATTCTGGTTTGCCAGCATTATGTCCCAACATTTGGGGTAATTCATGGGTTAAAAAACCCAGAGTTAACCTGAAAACAAATCATGGGTTAACTTTAGCTTGTTTATCCTACAAACCATGCAAAATGTTCACGTTCAGACATTGTGTAGATATGAATGGAGCATTTGAACATTATTGCTGCAAACCAAAAACAGCACACAGGCAGTATGGATATCTGTATCTTGGCTTAATTAGCCCAAGATTTGCTACTATATGACTGTTATATGTACAGTAGGATAATGACAACCTTCAAGGGACCTTGAAAGCAATAGTGCAAACTTTAAATCAGAAATACAAAGAGTTACTTATTTATTCATTATTACATCTTTCCAGCAAGTGTGGATTCTGAGATCTTTCCCAGTTGCAAATAAACTTACACTTCAAGCTTGGAAGGAAAAAATCCACCACATAGCATGCAATGAACTGAAGATCTTAACTGCTGTTGCCTTTTTTGAACTTAGCTCTTACAACCATGAAACTCATATAGATGCTTAACTATACAGACTGCTTATATTAATGTATATATTTGAAATGGAAATGCCAGTCCTTTCCCCGCCCCACATCCTTGTGTTTTTCCCTTTCTTTCTTTTTCTTTTTTTTCCTTTATCAAAGAGATGTTAGTAATTACTGTATATGACCAATCTTCAGTGATCAGCAGGCACAGATTTTCCTGCTCTGCGGCTGCCAGGTCTTGTTTCCCTACCCCTATTGCCTTCCACCCTCCACTTCCAATTTCCCCTATCTATCCTTTCAAATATTATACTTATAGAAACACACATTTGTACTGTTGTGTTCACATCTTTCTCAATGCATCATTGCCCTCTCTAAGCCAGGTGGGCAACTCATGGTCCTCCAGATGCTTTGGCTTACAACTTCCATCCATCAGTCCAAGTCAGCAAGGCCAATGGTGAAGGCTGACAAAAATTTTGGCATTTCAGATTCTTCGGCCTATGAGTTGCCGACCCCAGATCAAAGAGTGCTGTTTTCAGCTTGGCAAGAATATTCTGGACAGCACATCTCACAATATGAACTCTGAACTTCAGGCCTTGGCTGCAGCACCAATCTGAACAGTTTGGTCAAGAGAACAGGGCTCAACGTGGCTTGCAAGGTAATTTTTTTGCTCCCCAGCCAGCCTCAGGCCTGTAAACTTATTTTCTTCTCTGGTGCAACTACGACAAGGACAAGCTTTCATGACCATTTTTGATTAAGCACAACTTGTATCATCTGAATCCAACGAACTGTGGTTAATCTTAACTGTGGTCTGTTTGGAAGAAGGCATCTTCAAACCTTGGCTAATGCAGCTAACATGTTTGAACAAAGCATAGATAAAATTAGGCTTCAGACATAACACTACACTACAGGTAATTAAAAAAAGTAAAAAACTTCCAATTTCATTCTCACAACTGCAGAGTGCTGGAAGGATGCTGAAGGCTTGATGCAACTTGTTCCTATGGTCTATCATCATTTTCAAATGCACCACCATCTCCTAAATGAAAAGCTGTGGCAGACTGCCTTACAATAGAAACCTCTTCTGCAGTTCTGAGCAATAAGCAAAATTCAAAGAGGCTATTTGCATGAGGCTATTTGCCCAGAGGTCTCTACCAAACTACCAGTCGCAATCACTCACTCTAGCTGCTAAAAAGGCACAGATGTGGCTTACAAGCAAGCAAACTCTATGTATGACTTAGTTCCTAGGAAGACAAAGGAATGTGGGGACCAAAGTTTCCAAATTTAGATATTACATTCTGACACAAGCTCATGCACCAGGAGAGACAGTGTGCAATTGTGTGGAACTACACCTTGGAGAATGATGACAGCTCCGTCCTAGAATATATACTTTGTGTGCAAAAGGTCCCAGATTCAATTCCTGGTATCGCCAATGAAAATAAAGTGAGTCGCAGGTAATGGGGAATACTTCTGCAGTCTCCTATGTTCTGAAATCTGAAGGGGAAGGCCAATTCTAGAACTGATTGCCAAAACCCACAATCGCTCTCTTTGTCTCTCCCTGAAGGAAAGCCTATTCCTACCTCCATACAGCTTTTAACTGCCCCCAGAATCCATCTGCCTCAGAAGCCAAAAGAGAAGTTCAGCAAATTTCCTGCAGCCTTTCAGATTTGTATTCCACAAGGGTTTTCCTGACCTTCAACAAACTGCACAGAAACTCACAGGGATGGTGCAAGGATAAGACAGAGAGGAAGAGGAAGATTATGTGAACACCTTGGATTTCCTTGCAGGAAAACAGTGGGATATAAATATAATAAGAAATAATATCAACTCACCCAGCTCATCCCAGAGCTGTCGGCATTTGTCTGTCATGCCTGTTCCCTGCTGTCTCCAAAGAGCAAGACGTGGGTCTGCCATAAACTGCTCTGTTATTAGTGTCAACATCCTGGCCCCATTGGAATCTCTCATGCGCAGCATTTCACGGACCTGGTGCAGAGGAGGAGTGGCAGTGCACTTTTTGTTACATATAGAATATATTTAGTGGAGACCAGAACAATTTTTTGTATCGTATACGTAATCAAAAGCTGGCTCAGTAGCATTCTGCACTTCTATGGAGTGGCTGCCTATATTTGCCTATATAGTGCCTATAAAAAGTGACACTAAAAATCATGCATGGGGAACCTTTTTTAGACCAAGAGTTGAATTGGCTCTGGGCAAACATGTCAGGGGCTGAATCCTAAAGTCACTGGGACTACCCCAAGTTAGTGATGCCACCACCCCCCGCCCCGCTGCCATGTGGCCCCCATGTGTTGGTCAGGACCCCCGTCACATTCTTGCACTGCAATTCTCCCTCCCCACATACAAAACACACATTCCAACCTCCTGATACTAATATCAGATTTTAAAAAGCCAACCTCCAGGGGGAGATGGTGACTTATGAGGAGATTTTCAAGGCCGAGTCCAAGTGCTACATGGGTTACTGAGTCTTCAAACTCCTCTCACCCAAAGTACCTGGCAGCCACTTGATCTAGACCCTGACAGTGACATGAATCTCCCTTTCTCTGAACTGGGAAATAAAATCCCTGATGGCCGAGGGAACAGACATCTCATTTCAGACTTTTCTCCTCTTCCTGAAGGGGAAAATGTTATCTTGGTATGGCATGCCCTTGAAAACAAGCACAAATCTGACTGGCATTGTTGATCCAGCGGCCAGCTGCAAGAAAGGAAAGGGAATGGGCTCTAAGGAGGGAAATTTTAATTAAACACTATCTATGCTATGGAACAGCTTATCAAGGCAAAGTACAGAATCACCATCTCTGGAAGTTTTAAAACATATGTTGTTTCAGAAAGAAAAGTAATGAGGTCTGAAAATGTGGACAGCAGCATGAATATCTGTGCAATAGTATGTATTTTGTTTGAGTAAGGGAAAAAGTTATGAAAAGGACATAATTTAAGGGACCATAGCTTATAATCTTCAGAAATTCTCATTGCTAGAAAAAGGACATTTTAAACAGAGGCTTAAAAATTTTATTATACAGATTGCAAAGTCAAACACCTGATAATTATGAAAAACCACCTTTTTGTAGCGCAAGTACATTAAGACTCTTTGTACCTAAGAAAAAATATTTTTAAAAATTAAAATACATTTGACAATTTAAGCAGGTCATCTTTATTTATAGTATTAGGCTGCAGCATTCAAATCTAAGGATAAACTATAGCTTATTTTTATCTGAATGAGGCTCAGGCTCATCAGCTTCCCAACTCCCTCACCTCTTCTGACACTTTCACAATGAGAAAACTTTCACTTCCATTTTTTCACTTTCATTTCTAACTACCTGCAGTTTAGCATTGTGTCCAAACCCAGACAAACTTTAGTCTTAACTAAGGTTTACTACAAGATACCAACTTCAAACTGGTTTACAAAACTGACTTAGAAACACAGACACAGAGTGAGTCAGAACGGGTCTCCCGGGTCATCTACTCTGACCCCTGGCTCCAGGAGGCTCCACTCATGACTTGCCTACCAGGCGCATGTCCATGTGACTTGTTTGCAATAAACCATGCTTTGGAATCAACTATGGTTAAAATTAACTACAGCACAGATTTCATATATATAATATGAATTGCTGTTAGAAGTGAATGCTTCCAATCTCTTCCTTATGCCAGAGGAAAAAAGAGGAGGGGTACTATATTAGCTTATGCTTATTCACATAAAATAGGTTATTGTTATATCTGACTGCAATTTTAGTGCATTAAATACTTTTATGCCCATCATTTTGAACTACTGGAACTTATATTCCCATCATAAATTACCCCCCATCAACAAACACATAGTATACAATCATGCACTCAAAATTACCATAACGTCTAGCAAAATAAAATACACTAGATATATCTGTATTGGGGATTTGAAGAATGTCCCATTCATTTACATTCTTCTGGGAGGATATATCTACTGACAAACCAATGGGGAACAAACAAGAAGATACGTACATCCTGTAGCATCCTCTCTGGTCAATGGTGATCAATGACTATGATCTAAACTGTGCAAGTGCTAGCTCAGTCTCTGGAAATGTAATTTTACAGTACCAGAAGCTGCTTTCTAGTGCTTGCTGGCAAGAGAGTCACAAGGTGCAGGAATACTATAAAGAAGTTAGGTGAGTTCTGAGTTTTTGGCGAAGAGGAGGGGAAGGGAAAAGAAACCAATCCTCACCTTAGCAAACATGGAATTGAGTTGCTTCCCAGAGCCATAGTACCCTCCTTGGGAGAGGAACAGCTTCACTTGCTCCCGCACCTGTTCCTCATCCAAATGCCAGCAATTCTCATCATCAATGCTGGCCCCTGCAGTGGGGTCTGGTGCACCTGTGACAAGAAAAGCCCAGCCATTAAAAGAAACCATACCTGAAGGCATCACAGTGGCAGAATCACATATGGTACCCATTCAGTCTGCCCAGTCACTTTCATCTATTAAGAGAATACTTTCTTATTTCATTCAGGTATTTTTGGAATGAGGAACAAAAAATGAAAAACACCTTTTTATACAAACCAACATTGTGGTATTTTCACAACATTTTAGAAATTTTCACTGCAAAACAAACATTTTTTTGACTGAGAGATAGCAAGTTGATGCCCCAGCCTAGAATGAAGAACTGCCCCAGCCTACCCAAAATGAAGAAAAGGCAAGACCAAACAGCAGAAGAGAACATCTCAATTCCAGACTGCCATAAAAGGTATAACATTCCTAGCACTGTCAACCAGTCATTCCTGGCACAGCAGCTCTTGAAACGAGCTAGGAAAGTGTAAGGCACTTCTCGGATCATCACGGCTGTTATAAACACCCACCGAGCCCTGGGATAGCCTGAATGGCTCCCTCCATGTTTACAGTCATTCCTCCTGTGCTGATTCTGCTCTACTTATGTGATAGCCTTGAGGTACATCTCAGCACAGAGAACCCATTAAAACAATGCAGTTCTCCAACCCAGCTAGTAAGAAAACTCTTGCAAGCAACTTTCCATTGTGAGAGCTACAGAGGCCAGTGAGCTTCATAAAATGTTAGGAAACATTCAAGCAGAAAACATGCAGTACATCTCATGCAATTTAATCTTAGTTAAGGGACTGTGGATCTGCTCCTTCAAGGAGGACTCAACAAGGATGGCAACCTAAAACAAGAATCAGCATAAGGCTGGTGATGGCAGGGTCACAGGAAACATGATCTTCAACTACTTTTGGATTAACTTTCTCCCGGAAGGAACAAAATGACTATCAATACTGTGACATGGCTGTAGTTGAACAGGTATCACCAGGATAGCTAGTAATTTACCACATGGCTTTCTGGACCAATAACCACACTGGCTAGTGTGTGCAAACCCAAAATGATGGAAGTGAAAATAAAAATGACATTAAGTAGCTCGGTAGGACCTTGTACTACCACCACAGGCAACAGGAAAGTGAAGCGGAAGCATAAAAAGCACTGGCAAGAAAACCAGTAATCATTTGGAAAAAATGTAATTCAGTGTTTTTTATCTTCTTGTCACAGAACTGGTGCTAGGTAACATACAGTTTCCTGATCACCTACAGCAAGTCCATGCATGGCTCAGCCTTCTGCTGTTTGATGGGAAATTCTATTCCTCCCTTCATCCAGCGCCAGGAGAGAACAGAAGGAAAAAGCAGAGTAAAAAAACCTGGTAAGCCAGGCACAGCCTGTTACTTTTGGAAGACTGGAGGTTCTGTGCATGCATGTAATCTCTCTCTCTCATTCTCTCTCTCTCTCTCTCTGTGTGTGTGTACATACACATGCGCCTGCATGTGCACACGCACACACAGGGCTCAAGCACACACGTCTGCCTACCTTGGAGTATATTGAGGGAGGAATCACTGAGATTAGGGTTAATCTTAATGGGTCACTGGTTCCCAATGGCTCAGAAGGATCATCTTGCTTTAGCTACTGTTTAAATTGTCTCGCATCTCTTTGGATAAATACAGCTCTGAAGATTGCTAAACTTTATTTCTGTAGTAATTCTTCAGTGCAATGCCAGTCACTCCAGCAGTAGGACCCAGACTCTTAAAAGTTCAGCCAAAGTGTTTTATTACAAAAGAATAATCATGTGCCAAAGAATAGGCTTTTTTTCTTTTTCTTAAAGCCTCACATCTTCCCCTTTTTTTTCTCAAAACACTTCTGATTAGTTTTTCCACATTCAGGACACATTCTTCTTATGTTCCAGGCTCATATTCAGCAATGTTGCAAGGTATGCAACTGGTCTGGAAGAACTGCTGGTCACCTAGTTGATGTGCCTTACACAATGAGCTGTTTCCTTGTAGAAGATCCTAATACCAATGTCTGAATGATAAATCTTGTAGAATCAAAAGGAATGAAACTCAAAAAAGGATACAGAGTTGATGGGCTTTTCTTCCTTCCCCTTTTGAAGCCACCAGAAAGAATTGCAGCTTGCACTGGGAGAGGACAAAGCAATATTTATGAAGCTCTTCAGTTGTACAGCACTTCTGTGATATTAGAAAGCATTGAGCATTGTCATGTTGCAGTTGATTGCACAAGCCAGTTTAAAAAAAAAAGAAGACGATTCCATTTTCAAACCTTTGAAACGCTTCAAAAGCAGCTTTGTAAGAACTGGAACAATGCTGCTACTTTGAAGAAATTATCAGCATCTCTGCATCTGGATGTCTGACATTAGATAACCATGACGACAATGACTATGACGACAATGACAAGTTTCGTACAGTAGGTTGGCTCTGGGCACAGAAATTCCTGGGTGAAAAATCGCGACAGTGAAAAATCATGGTGCCTGGAGCATGCTTGGTTGACCTTTCACCCTCTTGCCTCATGCTGATTACTACACTCCACTGAGTAAAGGGGTCATCGCTGGAAGAGCAAGTCACAGGCAGAAGAAGGAAAGCAATGACTATGGCACATGCTGCTCATCAGTAAAATCCCATCTCTATTTCTGCTTAATAAATTCTGCCCCGATTGTCCAGTGTGGCTGGGAAACCAAGCAATGCCTGTAGGAGTTCAACTCTAACTCTCCATCTTACCTCTTCATAGAGTCAGTGGCAGTTAGCACACTCAAACCCCAGGGACAGGACTATATTGTTCATGAATCATACTGTAATCCACCCATCAAAAGGAAGCCAGCTGCTTCACAGGAATTATGAAGGCAGGGTGACATGGCAAAGCAGTTTTTCCACCTACAGGCACCTGCTTTTATCTGACAGGGTACACCATATTAGCCTTTAAAAACAACTGGCACAAGAGATTTGCCAAACCCCAGAGCATGGTTTTTCTTCTAAAAGAGAAAAATACCAATATAGTATTATAGTTTTATCACACCTTTCAAAATGGCAGATGGCTTTTAGATACGCAGAAAGGCCTTTACTGGAGCTCATATTAAAGAATTGTTCTGAGCCACTTTAGGCTGAGTGTTACACTGTTACTACCCAGCAGCAAATGGGAAAACATTCTGACATTCTGCTCCATTATCCAAATCTTTCCTCACCTGTAGGAACTGTGACCCCATTACCTGGTTTGCAAATGTTTGGGGAACCCACCTTTCCTAACAACATCACTGAGAAGTACAAGAGGTCTTGCTATATTAAGGATGTATTGAACCATAAATGATTAAGTTAAATAAGACAGTAAACAAGAAAGCAGTGATCCAACATTAATTTGTTGTTTCTTGTGCTTGTTTCTATAAGCCCATGTTATAAAATAAACAAAACCCAAAATAAACTCTTGGGTGTTACCTATAGCTTTGTTTTTATTTCCAGTTTTGTATTTTGAGCTTAGCATTAATTAAACTCCAAAGATTTTCGCAATTATGAAGGGACAAATCTAATTACTCATCAGTAATCAGCAATTTTGCTTTTATATTAGATATTCAAGGTCTGTCTCACACACACAACAGAGATGATGGTGATAACATAGTACAAACTGCAGTGGAAAAATTAATACACATTTCAGAGTAAACATTTATGACATGTTCAGATATGAATAAAATGTACTGTCAATCTTTTTCCTAACATTAACCTGTACTGAGGCCAACCAATGGCAAATGGTAACCCAAGTAAGACAAATCAGTAGTTCTCTCATCTTAGCACCAAGCTGATTGCAGACTGAATAAAGAAGAGAGCTGGAGATGGTTTAAACAATCATCAAACATTAAGACGGCTTTATCACTGTTGCTCTCAAAACCTGGTCTGAAATCAGCTCTGCAGACAGTCTCCATGGGGCTGTTTACACACTAAATTTTTCTGAGATAACAACCCCTGAAAAGTTTCAGCCTCACTCTTTCTTACAGAACCCTCCAAGCAAGCCTCCCTTGGAAGTGGCAGTTTGAGGCAGGCCCCAGATCTTGATTGTAGTGTCCAGGTAGATTGTTTTTGGGGGAGGCATTCTATTAAGTATTGTGGTCCCAAGCCATGTAGGGCTTTATAGTTTGGAAGCAGCACGCTGAATTGAGCTCAGATGCATACAGGCAGCCAATGCAAGTGGGCAGGAACTGGTGCTTTCTGTCCGAACCTTCTGGCCTCAGTTATTAGTCTGTCTGCTGCAATTTGCATAAGCTGCATCTTCTGAATAGTCTTCAAGGGCCCCACATAGAGTTTCTTTCTTTCTTTCTTTCTTTCTTTCTTTCTTTCTTTCTTTCTTTCTTTCTTATCTATCTATCTATCTATCTATCTATCTATCTATCTATCTATCTCGCCCTTTACCATGTCTCAGGATGGCAATACCATAGGTAAACAGGATACAGAATCACACATAAAATTGGACTGATGATGGCAATTGGGGCAGTCCTATGGCAGTCAGTAAGTCCATAAATTCCTAAGCGATTCCAGGCAGGGCACTTTTGGCATAGAGGTTAATGTATACCAAGACCAACAGTCTGGGGACCTCAACAATGCAACCAAAACAGTCGCTTTTGGCTCAGGCAGGGAGATGGTTGGGTGACAGAAACAGCAGAATCTTGTACCATTGTCCCAGCGCAAGATGCAAACATTCCAGAATAGTAGACAAATGGGCAGGGAGCCTAGAGAGAGAAATATGTTCCCTTCAGACTACAGGAAACCCCCTTCCCTGGCCTTGTAATTCTTTCATATACCCTGTTGTTGTACCAAGTACCCTGGATGGCACAGTTGGAAGAAGCTAACTTCCCTGTTTGCTCACCCAGCTCTTGGTTGTACATGCCAGATTGGCCACCTCATCCACTATTAAATCATGCATACAGGAAGTCTTATTGTAGACAGATCTGGCAATCAAAAGCAGCCTCTGGAGACTTAAAGGCAGACTGACAGGGCAGCAACCAAACCTGTGGCTGCAAAAAGGGCCAGGGCACAGCACAGCCATTAACTGCCAGGGCTGTGCTCCCCTTGTCTGGCTAACCCTCCCCACAATGCCATATCTATAATAATAATAATAATAATAATAATAATACCTTCTTCTACTTGTCACAACACTAATTGACCCCAAGTTGGTCCCATACCCTCCACTATGCATACATGCAGAAGGCCTGTGAAGGAGAAACAAGGCCCCTCTCTTCAAGACTCTAAAGGCAGGCAGGCAGGCAGGCAGGCAGGCAGGATTAGCTGCGATATTAGAGGGGGTTCCTTGTCCCTGCATCCTCCAAAAGCAGCACCCCCAAAAGTGGTGTCTTCCCTTTCAGGGATGTCACTACCCCACTTTAGCCAGAAGATAAAGCCCCCTGAGTATCCACCCAGGTGGTCGTAGGACCCCAGGTAGTGGGCAGGTAGGACTTGGGAGTTTCCATTTTTTTAGGGTTCTGCAGCTTCTGGAACCTCTTTCAGGCAAAGTTCCAATCCAGCCAGTAATGGTGTCAAGCAAGTGAGAAGGCTAACAGCCAGGTTAGGGGTCTGATAGGATGGTAGAAGAGGATGAACAAGGTGGAAAAAATGCCAGCAAGATACTGAATCCAGCATTCACATCTTTCCCTGAGAGAGACCTGGTCCATACGTTTGCTTGGGAGACAGATGTATATCTCAAAGTTCTCTCAGCCATGTCTGAAAGATGGAGAAATCTATTGATTTAGGATTTGTTTCTTCCTAATCAATGCCAAAGAATGAAGGTTCTTTAATTCTATCACAGAAAGCATGGCATGTGTATTATCATTGAGGCTCAAGGGTACATGTCTTGCATTTGGCAGCTAGAAAGCAAAATGTGTTTCAGAGATGCTGTGAATCTGAGCTGTTTTGTCATCTCAAGACAATTAACTAGCATCTAAATGAAGGGTTTTTTTTAAGAATCACTCCTCGTTTTAAAATATCTACAGACAGAAATAACAGTGCTCACTGGTCTTTGTCTTTGTAATCTTAGAAACATAGAAACAGAGTGAGCAGAAGTGGCCTTCCGGGCCACCTAGTCCGACCCCCAGCTCCAGCCAGCTACAGTCATGGCATGCCTACATGAGATGTCTCCTCCTCCTTGAATATCACAGTCAACAAGCTTGCAAGTATGCTCTGCTAGCACCATGGCAGCTGACAAATTCCTATGCAGGAATTATGAACTTATAAACTTCAGGGGCTATAGAATACTCATATAACTACCCACATATTTGAAACATAGAGTCTCTGTTCAGCTCATTAGAATGTGCTGTAAAGATGGAACCAACCTGAACCAACCTTCTCTAACCTGATGCCCCCCAGATATATTGGACTCCAACATTCCTTAGTCTGGCGGTCACAGGGACTGAGAAGCCCATTCTGAAGAGTTTTCTACTACTGACTCTGAGATGGCCACTCTGAAGCCAGGGTGGGCAGCTCCTTGAAATACATTCCCTTACTCGCCTGAGCTGATGGGGCACATCTGCCAGCACCTTCATTGGCAATCCCCAATCATTTCTTGGGGGGCAAGAGGGTCACGATATTAGATGGATCAGGATTGACAGCTTTAATGCAAACCGCAAACAGGTTTGTGTGGTCTTGGAAGAAACTGGCATTGAATGGGAAGGGGCTGATAACATCCATACCCCCTGCTATGGTATTTCCCAAATGTGTGCATTGCCACTGGAATAATGGCTGGGCACAATAGGAACTGGAGTCCAACACATCTGGAGGGCACCAGTTGGTGAATGGGTCTCATTCAGAGGAGAGCTGTGGAAAGAGAAATGTTTGGGAGCAACCAGACTTTCTGTTAAGAGTGGCTATAAGGTTAGGAATGATTTGTGAGGAGATGAATAGGACTGTATTTTTTAAAGCAGAGTTGGGCAAGTTCTGAGGATTTTCTGGGTCACATTTCACCTTCCATGATGTACTAGGACCACCCCCTGTCCATTGCTGAGGCGTCAAAAAAGCAGCAGCTTTTGACGGAAACAAGGCACACATGGAGTGTCCATCTATAGTCACACCATCAAGAATAAAGATTTTTCTTAGACTTCTAGTACCTGCAACCATCATGTCATTCTTCCTGACTCCAGCAGTCTAGCATGGGGGTATGACAATCACAGCAATTTACTATACTCAAATATCTAGGGCCATCATAAGACTGTAGTTTTGAGGGAAAGCACATGCTGTCCATGCCAAAGGTCTTAGGCTTGATCCCTGACATCTCTAGGAACAGCTGGGAAAGGATTCCTGTTGGAAACCCCAGAGCACAGCCAGCGGAGACAATTACAAGGTAGATGGATCAAATACTACACAACAGAGGGCAGCTTCCAATGTTCCCACTGACCTTCATATTACACAACAGTCCACAGTGATTTAATTTATCCCTGAGCACTGTGCTCATTAGTACCATTTTTGCATGCCACCTGCTAGCACCTGGCTTGTCATGTCATGCAACCCCAAGACCACCTTCAATAACCCACGGTTGTGTTTTAGGGTTATTTAAGAGTGGTCTGGTCCCCAAACAACCCAACTCCTGTATTCTCACCACACAGCAAGTCAGGCACCCAGCATAACATGACAGTGACTAACAATATTCTCTCTCTCTCTGTGCGTCTCTCTGTGTGTGCCTCTCTCTGTCTCTCTCCCCCTCCTGTCCCGTTTTACAAGACTTTTCACTTTCAAGGTAACTGATGCACATTAGTTAACTGCCACAACACCATTTCATTATTTCATCATGCAAACAAGATGTAATGATCCACAAAATACAATATTACATGCTGTAAGCCTGCCTTACCCTACCTTGTACCTTCCAGATGCATTTGGACTACAACACCTAGAATTCCAAGTGTATGGCCCTGTTGGATGCGAATTCTGGGAGCTATGGTCGAAATGCCTCTGAAGGCCACCATGTTGGAGAAGGCTGTACTGTAAGCAGTTCAACAGACCAGAGAAGATCTGTGGAATGTGCAAGAGTTTGAGACCTCCAAAGGTTGTGCTCAAAACTGCTGCTTCAGCATAATTCTTAAATATTTTCCACAATATAGCCTTTTCTCTGTGGACTGCAAATCACACAGTCAACTGCCAGTTTGGCTCTAATCACCTGTTCTTGCTTCTTGAAGGAGGTCGGGATTGTTGCCAGCATTTTGCACTGGAACATTAATAAACACAATATTGTAATCCCTGGTGGTTCTTGTATCTACTAAGTAAAAGTTATCCATTGGGCAGGTCACTTGCTGCTTCGAGGATTTATCAGAGGTAGTTTTATTGTTATTTTTACCACAAGGACTTACCATGAACTTGATTGATTTCAGAGTTGGAGGACAAAATTTCATCAGCCAGTTTTTGAGCTGTTGGGAGCACTTCAGTGTGGTGGGCTGTGATCAAATACTGAACAAACTTTTGGAGCTGGTCCCTGTTCATTTGGAAAAGGGTCTCTGAGATAGGAAGACGGAGTTTGACCTGATCAGGTTTTCGTATCCTGTACAGCGAGAGTGCCACAACATGAGCACAGTAAAAAATGTCCTTGTTCCCACAACCACACGTCACGGAAGTTATTTTGCATCGGTCGAAGCTGATGGCCACTTTATAGGTCATTTCTGGCTCTGCTGAAGTAGCAGGCTCTGTAACTGTGCCACTCAGGTGGAATCCTGTGAGAAGGAGAATAAAACAGGGAGAAGGATATTTAGCTTTGCAAGGAAACTTCATCTTAATAGAACACCACTAAGCTCAGGCTTCAATAATGCTTACAAGAATGCACACATTACCCTCCTTGAAACTGTTGAGCACAAAAGACAGGTCATAGCCACTGGCAGCAGTACCCTCTCTCCAAAACCAAAATATATTCAGGGCTCAAGAAAATTATCTACCCAGCATGAAGGCTGCTTCCAGTTGAACAGTCACATTCTGCATTCTTTAGCCAGCTTAGAATGATTCCAAGCTGAATGAACTGTAGTACTCAACGGAATGTAAAATATTCAATTTGCTTTCAAATCAGTTGGACTAGCATAAGACCCACTCCAAAATTGTCTCAGACTTTTCAGCTACTATCAAACCCATGGGCAAATTCATTAAACTTTTGGAGAAAAGAGTGGTTGCTCCCTTTTCAGTCTCATGTCCCTGTAACGTAACTGCATTCCTTCCAGTCCTTTATTGCCAAATAAGCAAGGATTGGCTGCAACTGAGAGATACTTCATCTGATGGCAAAAGGGGTTTAATATCATGCTGCATCTTGGACATTTTCTCTGCCAGAAAATATGGTTTAGTATTTTTGGGAAAGGTAGGCTTTGCAAAAATCAGTCAACTGCCAGATATCCATGCAAAATATAACACACCACCAAATCTGATTTAAAAGGTCATTAATTGCCGTTGAACAACATTGCAACATATCAATTCATATTTCATTGCTTTAAGACACAAGCCTATGCAAGTTTAGCCAGAAAAAGGCCTATAGCATCCAGCATGCCCCACCCAGCAGTCTATACTTTCTTTATAAAATTGCATAAGATTGTGCTCTTAGGGAAAAAGAACAAAAAGTACAATGCCTCACTAACAAAGACAACACAAATCTAGGGAAAATTATATATAAACTTGCTATGGTAAAATAGTCTATATTCATTCCCATGACATATAAATGCTGCAGCTGAGCAGACCCAATCTTAAGACACATCTAGAATGGCTCAGAAACTTAACAGAAAATTATTTTGTGTCAGAAAATGGTACAGTTCAAAGCAAAGAAACAAAAATATTCACCCTTTATTTTGTGATGGTGTAATGGACACAAACTGAGTGAGAAAGAGCACCAATGCATTTTAGCAAATACGAAAGCAAAACCACACTGCATTAAAATATTTATGCAGCCCTTCCCTTCAAGACCTCAATCAATTTAAGTAAAATTGTAGATAATGTCTTCTTTCCTTCATTATTCCAGGTGAAAAACACAATTCTCTGTGTATTTCCATCTAAGAACGTGGACAATGAAGTAAGTGATCTACAATGTAGATCATATCAATTTTCCATAAAGTACACTTCCACACAAAAATGCTTCTTCTCAGATGTTTCCTCCCAGTGATGGCTACTTTCCACACTGCAGCCACAAGAAGGGGAATAAATAAATATTTATGTTATATTTTATGTTATTTCATATATGTAAGCTGTCCTGAGGCTTTCGTGACAGGATGGCATATAAATATTTTAAATAATAAATGGCAGCAGAGAAAGAGTAGCAGGAAAGTTGAGCATACATCTTATCCACCCATGTCAAATTGTGCTTAATTCCCCCCCTGATTTATGAGAAAGCTGCACGATCCACACTGTAACAGATGGGCTTGCAGCCAAGATGTCTACATTAGCCCTTAAGCAAATTGTTCTCAATCTCAGTTATCACATCTGCAATTTAGGAATAATAATTCAATCCTACCATACAGATTTCTATATATTACTGAGGTAACATAAATGCCTATATACTCTTGAGGAAAGTAATATATAAATATTAAAGCCATGTAGAAACTTTAAGATAAAGGAAGCACTGAAACAACTCCAAGGAAATTTAACAACCATCTGTATAAGAAATGCAAGGTTATAACAGCAAACATAAATAGATAAGCCCTGCTCTTACTGTAAGAACAAAAACTGTTGCTTTATTGTAGCAGCTTTGTCCTTTCTTGTCTCCCAGGAATGAAATTAAAAGCTGTTTGTACTGAAAGCCTACAAAACAAGGTGAGAAAAGAACTTTATAAAATCTGTGCCAAAAGGCATTATCTTTTGTTCTTGGCTTGAAGAGAAGAATTAATGAGTCATTCACTCAGGCAATTCTGGAAGCCCATGGAGCATCCCTGACCTACTTAGGGAACAACAACAAATGGCCACAAATAAGGGGACTATAATCTTTTGTTTGCTAGTTTATGTTTTGCATCCGTATTTCACCATTGTATTCATAAACTGTATATCATTTCTTGACAAGTGGTTTTGTTCCATTCTGAGCATGCTTGAATCTGAAGGGAGGTGCCTTGGCTTGACCAGACCCACAGAGATGACTTCCAAACCACCTTGCTTATTCTAGGGTTCTCAAGTGCTTTAGAACATTCCCCCCTCCCCCCCCAATCAGGTTTGGATGACACAGCAACCCACATTTGGCATGGATAATTATGGAAGTGAAGCAGTATGCAATTGGCCCAGGTGGGGAAATAAGGTCCAACTGTGGTTTCTTTTCCTACCCCAACTCTGAAAACCCAGTTTTCAACTGCTATTTTACCAGGACAAAAGTAATAGGAAAAATCTATGCTGTTACTCTCTCCTGGATCTTTACTACAGGAGGCTAGAACTAGAGACCATGATCATGGATACATACAGACCAAAATGGCATTCACCTTTGTACCAGTATTGTATAAGGTACATAGACGCTATCCTGGAGCATTACTCCACAGCACAGATCCACATGCTTAGAGAGACAGCAGTCAAAATAAATGGTGATCCAGAAAAAAGGGGGTACCAACACTTGATCATCATCTTATGCAATCAAGACAGTCCTTGAGAAGAGCTCTTCAACCCACTAGGCTCTCAAAGGAACTAAATGAGATGCTTTCAGTTCTGGTAACTGCAAAGGAATGTTTGTTAATGTGGCATGCAGGTCTTGGCTGTCCTAAAGAAGGAGGGAAAGACTGACAGCCAAGACATTCCAAAGTGGTCAACAGAAAATTCACACAATTCATAGCAGAAAATTCACTAATATTTCAACACACCAGCTTCCAACCAACAAAATGTAAGGAAAATAGTTCCCAAAATGTGTGGATACAGAATAGTCATCATCTAATATTCCAGTTAGTTAAATATGAAAACAGTAAGGTGAAATATCAGATGACTTCCCTAAATTTAAAATATGATTGGAAAAAAAGTTATCTGTGAGTCCAGATTCCCACCGCACAAGTTCAACCACATTGTAATTTTCCTCTCAGATGACTATTGACTATACTGCTAGAAATTTTTTATGATTCCAAATGTTAACTCATACCAGAGGAATCTGAAAGGCTTACAGACAGCAAAAGAGAAAATTTATTTAACTACATTAACTGCATATAGCCCTTGTGTGCTTGCCAAACAGCACAACCATTCTGAGTCAAATTCTACCAGAAGTTTTTAATCAACAGTATCAAAACCATCTTCTTTAAAGTGATGCCAAAACCCACATCAAGATCTGATTAAGTACTAAGAGGGGTTTTCTTTTTCGCTTTAGGAACTAGATTTTTCTAAAGGCCTTCTAAACAAATCATAGACTCCTTAGACTGATCTAAAAACCAGGAATATACCCAAAAAACCACCTCCATTCAAAACCTGTCCAATCAACATATCCATGTTCTTCATTTAATTCATTCTAACCAATATGCATGGTAACTCCCAGTTCTGTACAATTATTCCTTTGCAACAGCAGGAGCAACTTCCTTTCTTTACCCCTACATAATGATACTGCATGCTGAGGGTAAAGACAGCTCAGTATAAAGGACTCCGTAACATTATCATCAACAGCCTCACTCTCCTCTCTTTTCCTCTCTTGATATCCCATTGTATGATTCTTCATGAGCAGATAGGAACAAAGGTATGCATTTTATACAAGAAAATCTTAGCCAAGAGCTCCATTCTTCCTGTGAGGTGTTCATCATACAAATCCTAAAAAAGGTCTGCTGAGCAAAAGCAGCAGACTTGTAGCACATTAAAGACTAGTAGATTTTTTATTGTGGCAAGATCATAGGAAAAATAAGACACAGCTGTGCGCTGCACAGTTTACCTAACTACCCTCACAGCACATCCATTGCTGTGTTGCCCAAATCAAGCAAGGTGCACAGGAGGACGTGGCTTCACCACGACCCCAGAAACCTACAACAAGCCATGCTCTGAAAGCTGCCCCACTGGGCTTGGACAACAGAGCAACCCACACACCATAATTGCGTAGGAATGGCTGCCTTGCACAGTGGCAGGGAAAAGATGCCACTGTGGTTTCTTCTCCTCATGATCATGTAAACCCCACCAATATCTCAGATCAGGTCTAACCCAACATAATCCAACCTTTGATAATTTCTAATTTAGCAATTTCATTCTAGAGTCTCTATTAGAATTTTTGTTAAAGGATAACACTCAAAAAGGCAAAAATTCAAAGGCATTTATATTTTACCTGTTCTTTGAAAAATAATCTTTAGCCACATTACTAGATTTCTTTCCACTCATATTTTAATACTGGCAATTGAACTGAAATCCTTACCACCTATAAAGAAATATTTCATGCAAATGAGCAGCCAGAGTCGTGGAGGCTCTTGTCCCTTAAGGCTATACTGGGTAGCCTACAGACTACATCTGATCAGGGATAGAAACTTACAGACATTTACCAAGTTGACAATACCTCAGTTGATACTATAGTTATCTTGGCCATAGTCACACTGTCTGCTTGTACAAATACAAGGGCTGCAATTTATCAGTTGGTTAATCAACTATAAAACCATATAATTTTTAATTAGCTAAATTGTGCATCAACTATTTTAAATTACTTTGCAATGGCTGTGAACAGAAGTGAAAAAACAAACAAGAAACAATGTTTGGGAAACTTTTCCAAATAAGTCCTCTTACACACATCCCTAAAATTTATGTATTTATTTATTGAAAATTACAAAGCCAGCCAAGGATGGGTCAGGATATCACCTCAATTAATTTCCCAATTCCTATCCAGATTCTGCTGCAAAATTCAATCAGTTCCTCTTTAATTGCCTCCCATTCATCAATACCTGCATATATTACATTCAAAGTAAAATATTGTATGCATTTGTTTGGTTCATAGGTGGATGGGAGAAGGGCTGATTGTTAGAGAATGAAGAAGATGCGGTAGAAGCCAGGGGGCAAGGAAAGAAATCTACTTGCAAAGGGAAAGCAAAGTGTGTAAGCCCACAGCTTATTTCTCATTCTCCAACCAGTATCCAAACCAAGTATAAACCTTGTTCTGTGATCTGTGTCTGCAGGCAAATCAGAAAAATAGACCAGGAACCAACTGAGTAGCTGCTCCATTTTAAACACTGGCTTTTAGGCATATTAAATTACCTTAAAATATCTTGGTCTGGTGTTGATGACAGCTGGAAAACAGTCTAAGGGGAAAGGGACACAACTCACGTCTTGCGCAAGTATCTCTGGAGTCTGCCAAGTTTATCTGATGTTTAGGCTTTAAATCAAGCATTAGTTTAATTTCTAGCTTTCATGACAGCACATATATTTAATATCAACTAGGAAAAAATGTAAAATATTTATCAAATGTTTAGCCAAAGATTAAACACTGCTCTGGAAAAAAGTTCATCAGGATATTTATTTTATCTGAAGTATTTACATGAGTACATGGGATGCTTTTGTTCAACTGGCTGCCTCAGTAGTCATACTTTTGAATAATCACTAGCAAAGCCAATATAGGAATACATGTTTTACGAAAGGTTACTGCCCCAACCATACTTCCCACAAAGAAAACTGGGCTGTCAGGTACTTCAAGCCCCAGAAATGTGAATCTGGTACAGGAAAGAAAAGTTCATTGAAAGTGAAACAATGCAGGTTCATTCAGTAAACACTTACAGATGCAGCTGTCAAAGCAGTAGTAAGAGCTAGTGTGCTGTAACAGATAACACGCTGAACTTTAACCATGGGAACCTGTGTTCAATTCTTCACTCAGTTGTGAAACTTACTGTAAGCTTGAGCCTGTTACTATTGTCTTTTATTTTAGTAATTTTATTTTTAAATACCTTTCTCTTCAGTAAAATCTAGACTGGTTGGCCTAACTTAGCTCAGGGTGTTGTGAGTATAAAAGAGGGAAGCATATATGCCAAAGAAGAATGGAATTAAAATGCCACGATAATACTTTGAGCCTGTTTGTTTCCCAAATATACAACATGGAATGTAGGAAAAGAATGGTCTCCTGGTGAGTGGTGAGTGGTGTGTGAATGTCTGGAAAATGAGCAAGTATCCTGAATTATGGGGCTGAATAATGGAGTATCCTGAATTATGGGGCTTAGAAAATACTACATAATTAGAAATATGTGCATTTGGCCAAATTTGGACACTTTCAAATACGAAATATAAGAGAAGGAAACAATTCAGAATGCCAAACAGTTTTTATCCCAATTGTTCTCATGATTCTTATAACATATGTGCAAATTAAGTTGGCAACAACTTACTTTGAACTTTTGGAAAAAGGTAGAGGGTTCACACCATTGTTCTCATTGCCTTCATTCTGTTTTCTCTCTTTGCCCACCTGCAAAAGCTGTGGCCTTAATTTAGATTTTAAGCACTTCGAGAAAGATACCAGTTTTCTGTTGGTGCTATTCTGTAAGACATTATGTTCACTCATAAATAATATAATTTCTTGGCTTTGGGGAATGAAGTGCTTCTCTTCTATCTCGCTTCCCCAATCTGGTACAAGTTTATTTCCTTGGATGCCTAAAAGCACCTGATATATAAGGTAGTGTTCTAAGATTTGCTAGGCTCTATTCATTTTATCTAAATTTCTGTTTTTATGTTTACAGATGAATATGGATGTCTGCCCTGAGCTGTCAGTAGGAGGCAGGCTGTATCCTAAATCAAGAACTGACATATTCAAATTGTTGAATGATACATCACAATTCATCAGGCAGTGTATTCTAGCACTTTTCACGAAGTCCTTCACCAAAGGTTCCTGAACAAACTTAGCATCATGGTCCTCTCATGGATCAGTAACTGGTTAAAGAACAGAAGCAAACAGTAGCTGTGCATAGGCACACTGCCTCTGATACTGCAGGTAACAAACAACCACCAGGACTAGTAGCCACAGATAGCTTTGCCTTCATAAATTTGTCCCATCCCCTTTAAAGCTATCCAAATTGTGGGGCTGTTTAAGTAGTAGCAGTATAAATTCTAGAAGCAGCAAGCTACATGCTGCTCAGTATTTGTTTCTTTTTGTTACAGAATCTGAATTTTTTTTAAAAAAATATTGCAGAAAGCTGTGCCCCATATATTTTGTTTCTAGCAGGCATTGCTGATACTTTCTAGCATGCTTCCAGCAAGGTGCTGCCGCTCCATAACAAAGAGGCTTTCTGCCTTTCTCTGTCACCCTGAGGTAGCATATCATCTTACTGAGCATGTTCAGCCTCCAGCTCCAAAACACCCACATCTAATCAGACTAACCCAATTTCAACTGTCTGCTGCATAACAGCTTGCTGTCCGATTATAAAGCTGCCTGACACCAAGAAAATGTGGTAGTGATGAATGGCTAAGATCACATGGTTCTTTCTGACTTTACCAGCTTCTTCTTTTCTGTTGGACAAATGAACAGCATTTCCCCTTCCCTAAACACATCACTCTTCCAGACCAGAGTGAAGGTCAATCATGGGACATCATGAGCTATCTGGAGAATGGTTTGCCTGGGTTTGAGACAGGGGTGCAGCTTAGTCATTTTAGATTCTTGTTTGTTTGTTCTTTTTCCGCATATTTGAATATCTGAAGAATATAGCTTTTCATCTTAGAACAAAAGTCTTGACCAGCAGCACAATTCAGGATGCCCTGTGAGGCCAAAGAGTGAGAGCAGTTCTTATTATGTCCCCCTTTTAAATGGCTGTATTACTTCAAGTTGTGAAGCATGCGACTCTCTCCTCCTTCACCACCACTATTCCACGCTTTACAACTGCTTCTGCACACCTGCTGTGTTAGAACAATGAAAAAGCTATTTGCCCTCCATAATAAAAATAGTAATAAAATACAGAGCATGTGCAGTTTTGCATTTAAAATATATTGAAATCCTTGTATTATCGTGACTACAGGAATAACATGGAACTTGCTTCTTTGACTTTCATCACCTGACATTTTCTGGGTGGTTATTCAGGCCTTCCTGGAATGCAGGGCCCTGGACTTTGGCCCCAGAGTCCAGCCAAAGCTGCATCACTGTTTGAGCCTTTCATCTTAAGATGAGAAGCCATAATTCTTCAGAGATGCAAATATGTGGGGAAAGAACACACACCTAACACAGGAACTGACAGTATTGACCATGATCCAAAAACATATTTGAAAGCCTGACTGGGGATGTGTGTGGGGGACCTTGATGATTTTCCCTCTTCAAAAAGAGCTTTAACTAGCATTAAATTAAGGTTGCTGTACTATTAGTTATTTATAACACTCTAGGGATATTGGAGAACCTGCCATGGGTTTTAAATGAGTTCAGATTTCTAGGATTCCCCAGATTCTGCAGTCTACCAGCCCTTTCTGAATCACATGGATTCTGTGGACTTGTGAACCACTACTTTACTTTTCAGAATTTTGCACAAACATTCCTGTTGAAAAGAAAAAGAAAAGAAGCACATTTCCCCGCATACTAAAGCATGCAAATGCACATTCTGGAGGAGGTTGTGCATTTTTAACAGTGGAGATTTGCAAAAAAGCACATGTATGCAAGAAGTTCAGGAACTTGTAACAATTCCCCCCCCACACACACACACACTGTCAATGAGAATGGAGGAGAGATTGAAAAGTACCTCACAATCTGTGAAATGCAGATGGAATGGATTTAACAAAAACTGTACATCCCTATGACACACTAATGGTCATATGGTAAGCAACTGCTAACATATAGTTATGAACTTCAGTCATTCAGCATATGGTGGAGTGTACACATGCCTGTGCACAGACACACACAGAGAGATATCTATATACTAGCACAGCAGGGAAGGGAGGTAAGCAAACATTTTCAAGCAAACAGATCAATTGCTCCAGCCAGCTGAAACTGACAATTGCTCTCTCCCTGACCTTGCAGTTGGAAGAAGATGGGCTCATGAACTCATTTCCACATGACAATGCTCCTGTAAAGTGATTTGCTTGCCTGTGAGAATAGTGGAGAGTTCTTCTCAGTCCTGCACTCCTAGTCTCCATTGAAAACAGCTCAGTAATGGCCTTTTGTGCTGTAAGTGCCAGAAAGCCTCCACTGAAGATGCATGCAATTAAACCCACTTTTTGTTGCTCTTTTGATACACACAGACTCCCTGGGCAGGTGTTGCCACACACAAAGGGAAAGAAAACCTAATCTCTGCAGCATAACATACAGACTATCCCCATACTCCCCCCACCAAAAAAAAAAAAAAAAACCCAGATGGAGGAAAGAAGATTTTATTCTCTCTCTCTCTCTCTCTCTCTCTCTCTCTCTCTCTCTC
>NW_025335268.1:117374210-117413226 GCF_004798865.1 Varanus komodoensis
CTCTCTCTCTCTCTCTCTCTCTCTCTCTCTCTCTCTCTCACACACACACACACACACACACACACACATATCCTATTACAGAAGATGATGCTCCTCTCAATACTTGTGCTTCCTTCAAAAGCAATTTATTTTCATGATGGATGCTCAATACATGCCAAGGACCAGCAACCAGGGAGACCTGATAGGGAGGTTCCCTCTCCACCCTGGCAAGAGTGGTCAAATTTTCTGCAGGAAGAATGCTGACACAGCAGGCACTTCATTAACTTCGCACATTTTCTCTCTTGCTTCTACTCCCCCCCACCCCCCCCCCCGGTTATTTACGGCTAGATGAGTAAAAGCACAACAAACAAGCAGTGCATCTTGTTCGTGGGGCAAAGCCTGATCACCACAAGTCTAACCAAACAAACAAAAGATGAAACCAAGTTAGAAAGCATTGTTTGACCATCAAAACACAACAGAAAGCCAAACAGGCATCATATACTATTCTTTAAAAATTAAATGGCTGTTTGCAGCCTGCACAGGCACATGGACCAAAGGGAGGAGGAAACGCCCACATCTACAGATTTAGGTGAACTGCTGTGATCCTGGCAGAAAGAAATTCATGGAGAGCCTTTAAAATGAGAGGCTCTAAGTAGGCTTGTTTGTATTAGAGGTTGCCATAAACTTCTCTGAGCAGCTGAATAAGCTGCAGGGACGTTCTTCTTGCCATCTGCTCCTTTCCCAGAACACCTCCTGCAAATCAGGAGTCAGTCTGCTGGTTTCTATTCCTGTTAACCTCTAATCACCCACAAGGGCCCTTCTTTGCTTTGCTCTTTATCTGCGCCAGCTAATGCGTGAAGTGGCCTTCGCTTCCCATCTGTTCCAGCATTAGTAGAGTTAAAGAACAATGCAGCTTGCCTGTTTCAAGCATTCACTTACACAAATGCCCTGGTATTAACTCAATTTCCCACTGTTTGCTACTATTATCCATACAGGATTTGGAATGTTTGCTTGCTTAGAAGCCAAAAAATAGAGCTTTTCCCATTTGCTCAATGCTTTCTGTACTCCTACCAGCAAAACAAATCAACCCCCATCCCCCATATCCAGCTAATACAAATTATTAGAATATATTCTAATGAAAGGCTTGAAGTGACTACTTTTTTGAGGGCTCAAGACACGAACCAAGAGGCTGTCATTCCTTAGATATATGCATTTTAATCCTTCAGTGCTGCTTGTACAAGGTTGTTTAGAGGAAGAAAAAGGAAATCATAAAATCATGGAATAGTAGAGTTGGAAGGGGCCATGAAGGCCATCAGGTCCAACCCCCTGCTGTTGCAGGACACCAGTTTACACCGTCATGATAACAAAAACTTGGACTTCATCAATACCAACTATTGTTGATCTCTAATAGGATCAGTTGATCTCTAACAGGAACAGATGCATTGCATAGCTATCCTACCCTGAATAATAAGGTTGCATGTGTAGAGTGACAACTGCCAGGTTAAAGCAAAATTTCAGCAGAATGTCCCATTAAAGCAAAATTCTTCCATTCCACTAGTTGAATAATTTGACACATACCCATGTACACTCCTTCTGACCCTTTCGCAACACAGCTGCATCATGTGCCTCTGGAACAGCATGCCCCAATCTGGCCTCTCCCAAGTGAACTGCATTGTCACTGCCATCAGTTCCAGTCAGCATGCTAGAAGGCCACTGGCTTAGCAAAGGCTGCACTGGGTCATTCTGTGGACCTGCACAAGTCCCTACTATAAGAATGCTCGGTGCTTTCCCTACACAACCTAATGGCATTGGGTTCTCTTAATGAAAAATGTTTGGGGTTAATTATCTTGCTTTTAACATTGTAGAACACTTAATCAGGTCTTCCAGGATCTGAATGTAGGTGATGAAGGATATTTATGATAAGAGTGCTTTCTGGAGACTTATACTTACCCCAATAATTTCCTATTAGGAAGGAATATTACTAAAATTAAATTGCCTGAAATCAAGAAATATGTACAGTTTTTACATGTATGAGTGAGCAACAATCTGGTGCTTACCATCCTACCAAGTTTGGTGGCAGGAGGGAAAAATACTTTGACAAAAGTCATTTTTAGCACTGTGGAACACAAGCTAAAATTAACACTTTCAGCACTCTGCAGCTGCTATGAAGTACTTACTAGATTTCTGCGGTGACTTGGGATTTCATGGCTTCCATGACAAGGGGCTATCCCAAATGTCATCAAGGCACACTCTAGGCTTGATTTTTTTCAGTTAGGCACAGAGATAGTGATCTGGAAGTAGGGGACTTTGCATTGGTCCCTTTGTCACAGTCATTTCAACTATTAAGGTCTAGGATGACAACAGCTTTCTTGCCCTGCAAGCGTAGAGGACCTATTAAAATTGCTCCTGAGAGCCCTTTTTGCAGTAGAGCTCATACAGCTCCAAGGCATAATAGTGGACGTAACTGAATGGTGGTGACTGTATACAAGCATGCTAAGCCACAGTTAAAGTGGCAAAAAACAGCATTATCTCTGTGTTTGCAATGCACTTCCAAGATAAAATCTCTTCCATTTGCCAGACTTAGATTCAGGTGACAGAAAACAGGTGAAGGATGCTGAGCACCCTTACCTGATCCACTTCCTAGAACACTGTCCAACATGGTTCGATTTTGTGGGATTAGTTTAAGTTGGTACAGCTTGAATACGTTGAGAAGGTGCTTGGGCAACTTCAAGTAGCCACTTCTGTATTGGATTCTTGCCCCTTTTGGCTTATAAAAACCAGCCAGCTGGGTTGAGAGGTGATTAATGCCTCTTTGCACAAGGGAGCAGTCCCAAGCCACCTAAATTGTAATCCATACTCACCACAGAGTAAGTCTCATTTAACTCAATGAGTCTTACTTCTGAGTGATACATATAGAATTACACTGTAAGACTTGGTTCATGTACAATTGGAAGCCAGGGTTTTTTAAACCCCAGGTGTGAATGAGCCAACTGCCGCCCGGCCACCATGAAAAGCCAAACAAGCCACAGACACCTTGTCCTTTGGTTGTTTAGTGAGATACCTGTACCTGAAGCTCAGGTCTCTCCCCAGTTAAGTCAGAGTTAGAAGCCAGGGACAAGAAAAACTAAGGGAAGGGATAAGCCCACATTCAGTGTTTGGACATTATACTAAAAAATCCAGGGATGGAGCATCCTTAATTTGTATAGGCAGTGGTGCTGGCAGTGAATGCAAGCAAGCCACTTTGACTAGTAGGATGTTTCATTCACAAGAACCGAGGGTTTTAAAAACAGACTGAGTTGTTGCAAGCAGACCAGGCCTGTATGATTAATTTTGCTTACAGTATTGAAGAGCATCAAGAGTATTTCAGATCTCCATGAGTGGTTCCAAGGATAAGATGCAGCCTAGCCTCAACATTCCTTGTTGAATAAATATTGAGTTACATCTGCCTAATCATGTTAATCAGTCCTCTTCTCCTTGTACCTATTGTCTTAGCCTCTAGTTTGTACCCTTCCCTTTAGCACCAAAAAAGTGTCCCCCACTTCAGTGTATGGAAATGGCCTTTGCTGTCCTGCCTGCATTCCCATTCCTACTGCTGACCTGCTTTCCAGCCAGACAGTTTTCCAGACCTTTTGTTCTCTTTGGGCACATCCGGGCTCCAGGCAGCAGAATACGCTGATTGGTTGCCTGAAGCCAGAACAGCTTCTTGGTGACAGCTTGGTTAGTAAGGCGGAAAATGAGAGTTTTTGTCCCCATATGCATATGGCTAGACATGGAAATGGAAAACAATTTACTATTAAAAACCACGATTAAGTAAATATGCTATTGTTTTAAAATCCCACAGCTGCCCTTGCTAAGATCACAATACCCCATCAATGAATGCCTCCCCTCATTCCCCCTTTAATTAAGCTACTAAGGAGACATTACGCAGGTTATTGTTACCATTCAAAACAAGTTAGAAAATGCACAGTAGCAGCACTGTTCATCCCTACAAGGATAACACTGTCAGAGCTGTATGTTGCTATATAAGCACATCAACACAATTTGCAGTCTCCCATTACCTCTGACACCAGGTGGCCTAGCATCTACCAACAGGGACCCCATGGACAGGTGTCCTTAATTACAAAATAATTAAATAACAACAATTACACAATGTAACACTATATGCACAGATAACATCAATAAACATTCTTCATTTGCTAGAGACAGGCACTACTATGATGTTCTAAAGATGAATAAATAAGAGATAAGCAAGGCAATGATGTTCTTATAGCACAATGCCCATTGTTGTGATGTATAAGGTATCTATAAAGGATCTGACCATAAACTACAGAGGCCCATGGGGTTGCAATATGCACTGTTTGCACAGTGAGGTATTACAGTCCCCACGGGATATCTTAATTGGTGATGGCTGGAGCACCCAGTGTCAGGGTAATAGAAGGCTTCAGACTCTGCACTTCATCACTGCCCACTTACAGCCAGTCATATGTAGTCTTCACCCATGTTCTGATTCTTGGGCATACAGGAGTGTGATAAGATGCTGACAACAACCTTTGGTACAGACAACTTGAGGGCCTGGCAAAAGACTTTCAGGGGGCACAGAAACATCGTCCCTTGAAGCAATTACTGACTGGAGGAAAATGGTGAGGGTAGGATAGTGGAGTCAGCATTCTGAGCATCATTATCATTAAAATATTTTAAGGCTCCCCTTCATCGAGAGAGGCAGCATGCAATGAGTATAACCAAGCTTCATCATCCAGCTATGAAATACAATAAAAAAATAAAATGCATTCATGGAATAGCTTTCATATTCTTTTTAAAGACAACAGGAAAGATTAGCTACTGGAAATGACAAGGAGATGAGGAGGGTGTTCCACTGCTGGATTGCTAGAACACTACAACATGAGAAAGGGGATTGAACTGCTCTTCCTCAGGCCTGTACTCCCATACTGTAGCTTTTCAGTAGTTGTAGAAACTGAACTCTACATACAGACGTCGTAGAGTTGGAAAATTGAAACTCGCCAAAGAAGCCTTTGGAAGACCTCTAGAGCAGACTCTCAGTTCCTGACAGCAGATTCACCTGAACAGTATAGCGAGGCACCAGTCAATTCTCTTGTTTTCTCTGCTGTTAGGAGGCACTTCTCCCATCAGGAAATAGAGAGTTGTACAAGCATCTCCAGTCAATGGTGGGTCCTTTCTGTGGCCATGGACCCTGGCAGCTACTCAACTAAGTCAGACTATGATAGTGGTCCTGTAAGCATAACATAAATGGTTTCCACCTTTGCTAATATACTATTGGATACATTCTGACTCCAAGTCAATCAGCATGGCTTCCTCCAGGTATTGTTTGTTGGCCTCTCCACAATACATCAATCCACTTCCTTATATACCATGTTACAGTAATATTCTAAACACAGATTCTGGAACTGTCCCCTCCATTGCAGCTGCTGTTCTTGCTTTTCAAGAAGCAGCAATGATTTTTAACTTCTGGATAAATTTTTTCAGTCTAAAGGCAAAACGAATTCTGGGGCAGGACACTGGGGACTGCATGCAAAGGTGGATGGGGCCAACACACTAACAGCAGGCAGCCCCAGCATTCTTATTCTCTCTCACACACACAGGCACCACCTTCCCCCACTACAATAAGACTTTTAATAAAATAACACAGGCCCCAACTAAAGATTCATATAAGTTTGGATTTCTATCAATAAGACCTGCAAATTCTACAGTGGACTTTTCCCAAGTTATGCAGACTAGGTGTTTTTTTTTGTAGATGTGGGTAGAGGGTCATGGAGGTTGCACATTTGCAAACAGTGTATAAATTCTCATACATCCCTTAAAAATGTATGGTTTCATTCTGTTTATTTTAAATGGTCATGGTCTGGATTCTTCACAATGTTTGTGTCTATTAAGAAAGTGTTTGGAGGTCTGGTTAGGATACAATGACATCCCAGGAGCATATATGGAAAAAGAGTCCATCTAAATATGCAAAAGTGAGCCTGAACATGCTGAGATAATGGCAAAGGATGTTGAAGTGGAAGAAGTTATCAGGCAAGCTTCAGCCCTGGTACTGCTTATTTCAGAAATGCTATCTTCTGTCTACTCATAGCTATGCCCAGTCTGTACCTGAACACAGCCTATGGAATTCACCTAGGGAGGATCACCTTAATTTGTTCCTGATGGCCTTCCACTGTACTGCAAAGATCTTTCTTTTTAGAAAGCTACTTGGGATCCAGGAAAGAAGCTTTGGGTTTTCCTGTGGTTTGCGCTTCCTGAGCTTTGGTAATGTTCTCTGCTTTCTGGGTTTTTTCAACAATTCTTGAATAACATGTAGCTTGTTAATGAATTTCATTTTTTAGAAATGCTACTGCACTGGGTCTAGACTTAGCCTAATTTAAGTATCCCCCATTTTAATGGGTCTACTCAAATTATGCCTAAGCCTGGATTCAACCTACTTTGGCCATCAATTTAAATTGCTAGATCCCTTGGTCTTGGAAAGATAGCATGTAAACTGTTTAAATAAACAGTTGCTTTTTATCCTACAGATCAAGTTTGCTGTTCCTACTAATCCCCACAGTTAGCATTGATTGCTAGAGAAAATGAAAGTGGAATTTTAATTTTAACAGAGGCTTATTCTTTTTCCAGTTTGTGACCTCTGAAAGTTTAAAGAGAAATTCCACTATGCATGTTGAATAAAATGCAAACCAAAAATGCAGGTTTTAAATCTTGAAAGATACTGAAAACGTATAAATGATTATTACTGTCTGTAACCTTGGAGAAGGGCACATGCAGCAAGCTGGTTGTAGTGTCTGGCTATAAAGTGAAGCAAATTTTAACATGTCTTCAGAATCAATAAGAAGTGAGGGATAGTGAAGGTGTAAAATCCTCCTCGGTAGACTTTGGATCACCGAGCAGCTGCTTACAGCCCATACCTAGTTTAGAAGCAGCTAATATTTGGTAAACAAAAGAACACAGACACAAAATTATTTAAGAAATGCCTTGAGAAATGGTCCAGACTATTTCTCAAATATGTGAACCAGGGAACATATCTTATGACAGCTGGGGGCCTTTTGATAGTATTTGGGAAGCCAGAACTCATTCTCTTTGACTTAAACAGAGAAGGAGAGGCATTGTCGGAATACCAAGGGAATGAGGATTAAGCATGCACTGAAAAACTAGAGGGAAATCCAACTTTATACAAGATTGGCCCTCTGTACCTTGCATTTAACCTGGAATATAACAGAGTGCGACACTGCTTTGCAGCCTTGCCAAAGTCAAACCTTTGAAATCCCCAAATTTCCCTCAAGAATGAAGACGTCAGAGCATTCCAGTCAAGAAAGCCGACTATAAAGCAGGGATGGGAAGTCTCTGGCCCCGTGCCAAAGAGGACACATGGGAGGTCCACATCCAGCTGATCAGCTTCCCTGCTAATTTAAGGGATTTCCCTTCCTCCCTTCTCACTGCAATGAAGCTTTAAAAAGCCTCAACTGCAGTGTGTATCTGTGTGGTATAGTTTTCCCTCCCCAACACAGACCCCCTCCAAAAAAAAAAAAGTAATCTCTCCTGCAGCTAGGCTTCTAAAACTCTCCACTGACAATAGGAATAAGGATTTTCTTAATTCTATTTTTTTTTCCTATTGTCTGCTTATTGGCAGAATCTGACATTTTTCTCTCTGTTCTCAATGTATTAATACCATGCAAAACAGCAAACGTGTGTGTTTGCCGGGGGGGGGGGGATGCTCACAATTACAATACACCTTAGCTAATTTTTTAAACGTTGAAAGGTGGTGTGGTGTAGTGGTTAAGAGAGCAGGGCTGGGACTCGGGTGATTGGGGTTCAAGTCCCTGCTCAGCCATGCAACCAACAGGGTGAGTTTGGGCCAGTCAGACTCTCAGCCCAACCTACCTCACAGGGTTGTAGTTGTGGGGATAAGATTGCGAGCAACAGGAGGAGAATGATGCAAGCCTCCTTGAGTTCTTGTAAGAAAAAAGCAGGATATAAATCTAATAAATATTGAACATGTGCATCTACTCAGAAGTGTGTCCCACTTAACTGAATGGGACTTAGCTTCAGGTAAGTTGTGCATAGAATTGTAGCCTAAACCATTCTTTTGTGCATATAGCAACAATGGCAGAGATGTGCCTTTCTTCCCAATTTAGTATGTTGTTATTTCTAGATTGGCAATTCTGTTCCATGAGTCAAGGGGAAAAATTGTTCCAGACTGAATTAATTCAGACAACAGTATGACCTTATGTAGTTTTGCTAATCCTTCTCTCAAAGAAGTGTTTCACCAGAGAGTTTTCAAGACAGGCAGGCAGCCACCTAATTCTACATTAAGACACAATGAATTAACAACTTTGTTAGTGCCAAGTTCAATTCTTTTCCACAAGTGAAAAGTAAAGATATTGTTACATGACAAAACTAGCCTCTTCCTTGTTGGTCAAAAACCTCGATTTGTAGAGCATTGTGTAGAATAGATGACACAAGTTTATTCCATATTATAAATGAAAGATAACGCAAGGTGTCCAAACTATTAAAGGCTGTCAGCATTCTTAAGATGGAGACTTTTGCAAGCAGCCTCACTAAAATTCAACCCTCTGATTAAAACTGCTGAAAAACATTGCTATTCAATGCACAGCCTACTCTGCATCCACCTTCATTTGCTTTTGGTGCAGTGCAAACATCTATAATGATACCACATAATGACAAGATCTATCATAGGGGTGACTATTGCTACAAGGAAGAAAAATGCAGATGTGCGATGAATAAAAAGGACACTTGTCCTCCATGAATTAATATGAATGGTCAGGATAAAGGAGGCTTGCAGGCAAAGCAAAAATTTAAAGGGGAAAAAGGAAAGTTATAAAGCCAAGATTTTGAGAGTGGATTTCCCCCTTTTTGTCTCTAGTGGAATGAAAGACCTTCTGAATTATCACTGGCAACTGAGCATGCTTCTCCCTTTATACAGTATTATATGACATGCTGTACATCCCTGCCAACTTTTTGCTCAGGCCACAGTATAATCTCTAAAGCTTTTTTTCTTCCAATGTTATCTCTAGGTCATTCAGAGATCTCAGGGCACAGATTCTGTGTGCAACCAGATTTAGAGATCCAAGTGTATGCACTTTCCAGATCATTTAAATTAAAAGGCCTGAACCACCAGCATATTTGTTCCATTAAAAAGAATGGGAAAACATTTGTGAAATGAGAAGTCCTACTCATGTACATAAATCTACATCTACATAAATGCCTTCAGTTCCAGCAAGGGCTTGGAAACATAGAAAGTTTCCTTAAACCAAGTCAGTCCATGAATCCATGTTTAGGTTAACTAAGTTATGAGTCCATATAGCCCAGGACTGTCAGCCCAGACTAGAAGTGGTCTCCAATGTTTCCAGACCTAGGTGGAGATGCCAGGGATTGAATCTGAGCCTTTCCTCATGCAAAACTTGTGCTCTACATTAAGGCACCGTTGCTCCCAAATTCAGAGCCAAGGGTTCTCTTGGTAGATTTCTGGCTGCACTGGCAAGGATTGTTCAACAACAGCACAATAAAATTGGACTTTCCTCCCCATCCCCCAAATTATGCTGCTGAAGATAGCTATGCTGAAGGATAACCAGGAGTGCGTCTTATGGGCAAGGGCTGTTGCTTGCATTCCATTTGGATAGCCAAAACAAACCCCTTTGTTTGGAATTATTTCATTTTAAGTATAAAACTTTTGTACAAGGTCCCAGTAGATGCTTCTGAATGCCCTAGTAAAAAACAAAAACAACAATGAAGAGCTGGCAAGGGTGCAGTCTGCCCACTCTTGTGCTAAACCATGTTTCGGTGTTATGTGCTCAACATGGAATGAATCTGAGCAAAGTAGATGTATATCTTGTACAGTGGAAAAGTACGTTCTCTAATGCTTACTTTCATACCACTAATACTAGCTTCTTGTTATATAGAAAACAGAGATCATGGTTTAAAACAACTTTTGACAAAACAAGTTATTTCCCTAACCCAGGCTGTATACTTTGCTTCCTTTGAAACTGATCAGTTTGTTTTAAAGCATAATTTTGGATTTGTTCAAAACCACAAGTAAAGTAAAAATAAACCACAGTAAAGTTCTTGTGTCTGCATGAGAAAAGGGCAGGGGTGGGGGGCATGTCTGAGCTGGAGGTTTTGCCCAGGTTTTATTCGGCTCATATATGCAGCACTGTATCATGGTTTAGCATCATGCACAAACCAGACCATTGCCTGTGGCTAAGGGTTCAACTGTAAAGTTTCTTCCAAGTTCACAGATCTTGTCTCATATATACTGCCAAATGTACAATACATCTGAACTTAGTTTTGTACCTCCCATGAGAACAAAATGTAGCCTCTAAATTATCCCAAAATGCATTGGTGTTCAGTTTAAATTAGTAGTTTCACTTTGAAGTTCTGCTTCAAGTTTAATAGGTGCATTTCAATGGATTGAAAAAATGGCAGAAAAGCAAGGATGTCACAGTTGAACCCCCAATTAATATGGTCTTGAGAAGTATATAGAAAATATTAGAAAAGAGATGGCATACACATCCCCTCTGGTGACTTTTGCCCTTGATTTCCAGACATGTATACACACCCAGCCAGAGTATGTACAATACTGTGAATGCAAAAATATAAAATTATGTTTTTCCTCTCTCTCATTTCTGCTAAATTGACCATGCATGTCACATCTTCCAGCAACTTTCCCATAGGTATAATCTGCACAGCACCTATGAGCATTTTCCTGCCCTGTGGAATTGTAGGGACAACTACAGAAAGTAATAATGCAACATGGTGGTGGTGGTGGTGGTGGTGGTGGTGATCTTTTCTTTACACTACTGAGCAAAGTTTTACCACTTTGTTTAAAAAAGCCACATATTTACTTTGGATTAATTAATGACTGTTGAAGTGATTTGCTTCCAAAGCAAATCCGGTCCCAAGCACTGGACTTGTTTCAAGCTCTAAACTCGGAGCCATTTTTCTTGCCTTTTCATGGTTGAGTCTGCACATGCCTGAGGAACTAAAAAGAGTTGAGCAAAACAAGGCTAGCTTATGAGTCCAGCCACCTTCAGGAAGAAAGCTGAAGCCTAGTTCCTTAAATAATGTCTAAGTCTCCAAACAATTTTTGACCAATAAGGGAAGCTGATGTATTGCATTTTCCAGAAAGGTAGCCATGTTAGTTTCCTTTAGCAAAAACAATGATATCTTGAAGACTAGGGATGCATTCAGATAAGGCTTTATTGTGCTATCACTCTGTCTCACTCATGGAAGTTCAGGGGTACAGTCCAAACAAAGATGCCTTTTACCTTGTAAACCTCCTGTGTTTTCCCATCACTATAATTTTCTTAATGCAGAAAATCTGTTAAGGAAGACAAGATGGAATTGCTGCACAATCTGTTGGAAGTACCCCAACAGATTTATGATGGCATAAATATTTGTGAGCTATGGTCAACTTCATCAGATGCAGCAAATATTATCCCGAGCTGTAGAGAGTTAGGGAGATTCAAGACAGAGAAAAGGAAATACTTTTTCGCACAGTACACAGTTAAACTGTGGAGTTCACTACAAGATGTTGTGATAGGCACCAATTCAGATGGGTTTAAAAGGAGATTAGACCAATTAATATAGGATAGTAGTGATCACTGGCTACCAGTCCTGATGCTTATATGCCACCTCCAGTATAAGACATATTATACTTAGGTACACCACTTGTTAGAGAACAATATGTAGTTTAACACAAATTATGAAATTTGTTACCATAGGAAGTGGTGACGGACACCAATTTTGGATGGCTTTAAAAGGGAACTAGACAGAGGAAGGAGACTATCAATGGCTACCAACCTTGTTATGTGCTGCCTCATTTACCAGAGATGGCATGTATGCATACACCAGTTGCTGAAAAGCTTAGACAGGTGGAGGTCTTGCACCCGTCCTGCTAGAGGGATACTGTGCGAAACTGGTTGCCACCGTGAATATGGAGTGCTGGACTAGATAGACCTTTGGTCTGATCCAGCATAGCTTTTCTTATGTGCATATGTTCTTATAGTCTAACATGACAGGAAAAATGCTGTTGCACCAAGGTCATGTTTGGTGATTTCCCATAGGTACTTGGTTGGCCAGTGGGTGAACTGAATGATCGACAAGATGGCCCTTGTGCCTGATTCAGCATATTTCTTATGGAGAGAAGAACTGTAAATAGTGAGGCTAGAGAGAAAAGAAATGCAGAAAGTACAGACAGTGACAACCATGGGCCCTGCCAAGTCTAGCTCATATGCAGGGTACACTGCCCAAGCTATTGTTCCACAACTATTCCTCCCTCAGTATCCATTCTTCCAAAACTACTTTTTTTGATGGCTTTTTAACACTCAAGAATTCTGTGAACTACCAAGATAGTCAAGTTCCAGCCTATTCGTATTTTAGTACTTACCAGTGGGAGCTGCTCTAGAGCTAGAAAACCTGTTCTACAGCATTGTTCCCCAGTCTTTTCTCTCACTCATGGTAGCATCTGCATATCCCCCCCCCCCCATTTCCCTGTTCTTTCCTTGCCCTGATTTCCATGAGGTTTGCAGGCAGAAAATCCATGCTCATTAATTTTTTGGGACCACATTTCACTGAATACCTACATAGCTGCACAGCAGTGGCTAACTATTATCTTTTTAAACCTCCAGTGCCTGAACAGCAATGAAAGTGTGCATGCAGTTAGAAGACTAGACAAAATTAATAAATAAATTGAAGCAAACTTAAGCAGCTGCACTCCTTCCCATTTCTCCTGCAAATGCAGCATTATGCTGTGTCCTATAACATGCTCTAATGGTATAAACAGAAATGAGAAAATGCATGTGGCCATTCAGTATTATGTATTTGAGTGTGGCACTCCATTACATTATAAATATGAGTGATACTCCTCCGAATTCATTACTGTTGTGTACTCCTGGAATAGCAATTGCATCTTGAAAAAACCCCACCACAAGCAGTGACTCACAAATAAAACAGATTTTACTGCTGATTCTTTCCATATTATTAACAGTAGCTATTCACAAAACAGTTGTTGCGGGTAACACAAATTTCCTGGCATCTGGTAAGTCAATTAGTATGTTTAGTCTGATTACTGCATGTGTGTGCACACGCGCACACATGCTTTACTAGTTTCAAATTGTAGAAAACAGAATTTATCTTCTTGATGAATTGCACCTGAGCAATCTCTTGTCTGATCTCCCTTTGAAGATTCTTTTCTTAAGAATGGCCACTTCATCCTAGGAGCAGAAATATTATCCTACCGCTTTTAACTATTTCTATTTCTGATGGTAAATTTGTGTCCATCTCTCTTTTTGCATAGCAGTTTGCTTATTTGTGGAAGAGCACTGCTGGCAGATGATGGTATATATCACACTGGAAGATGTTGTGGGCATCATTATCGCTCTTGTAAGATAGTGTTGGCACAGGAGATATGGTCTGATCCAGCATGGCCTTTCTTATGCTCTTACTAGTCTAGTTCTACCAGAAGATTCCGTTAATGGATATTCCATAGCACCCATATTTAAAAGCTATTTATTTTCCTTCAGAGATAGCACCCTTCAAATTACCTGTTGCTATAAACAAAGCTTATTGACTGATTTTACAGATCCATGAACACATGTACAGAAACTTGCTGCCTAGTTCACAGTTCAGTTTCCTCATTTTGGAGAATGGCAAACTGCTTAACAAAATGAGATTCCCTGACATGAGGATTTTAGGTATCTTTGCAGGAACATATTATGACCAAATAATATTCCGTTTGTGATCTGCTATAGCACACAGGCATTTTCAGTAACTGTCTTTATCTGACTCACTGTTCTCTTTGTCTGCTGTCAGAAAAGCCTCAAAACCTTGAAGACAGGCTATACAGTGCTTAGGAGCTACTCTCAAGCTTTGCATTGACTATAGATAGCTTCAAGCACCCACCTGGTGGCAAGGATTCTGAATATTCATAGGCACAGAAGCATTATTTTCTAGGGTTAAGCCTTTACACAGAGAGCAGGTTCTGGGACTGAGTTCTGTTCTGATCCCAACAGTTTCTTTTCTGCAGTTTTGTCAGTATTTGAACAAATTGTTTCAAAGTGCTGTTCAGCTCACACAGCAATACTGAATTCTGCATGGCTGCACAGCATTGTTACCCATATTTGGCTGCTAAATGTGTGTTGAAAATACACCACAATGTATTCCATGTATTGTGGGCTGGCAAACAAGAAAAGGAAGGCAAAGACCCAGATAATTAAATTGTTCATTTTAGAGACTTGTTTTAAAAGCAAGAATAGGATGTTGAATATTGGCAGATTTTGTCTGATATTTGCTGAGCTACTTATATTTTCAAACATTTTATCTAACAGACTGGTCAGTTAAGGACTTCGTATTTTTTCCCAACACAGATGTCAAGTTCAAACTCATGAGGACCCAGGTTCACATTCAAACTACACAGTGACATCCTCCCCCTCTGCCCACCAAGTGCCTGCCACATGTCTCACACAATGACCCTCTGGACTGCTTCAGCAGAGGCTGCCCTACAGGAATGCTGACTTGCATTCCAGAGGCACTTTGCAACCATCTCCATGGCTTCCGCGAGGAAAGGCTTTTTGGAAGGAGAGCCAGAATGGGGCACACAGCCAAAGCCCAGAGTTACAACACATAATTTAGGAGGAATAAGGTAGTTGGCTTTGCATCCTCAGCAATCAAGAGTAATGAAATTGCCATCCTTACGCCACTGGAGAGATCACCTTTTGAGCAGACTGTAATCTCCTAATACTTCTGCATTCATTTTTCTGGCTTTTTTCTGTCTACCAAGTTGGAATGCTCCAGTAATCAAAACAGCACTTGTTAATATGGAAGTCAGGCAGTTCCAAATTCCTGCAACGCAAGCCTTTCTTACAAATAGACTAACAAGAATCTATGTCTGTATAAGAATCGAAAAGGACCACAAGATACATGATGGAGGGTGGGCATACTAGGTCATGTTTAAATTTTGGATTAACTTTCACCCTAATGGCTTACTGATTCCAGAGTCCACTCAACCACTGCATTCTTCCACAAACACTGTTTGATCTGACAGTGTAATTCTGATACAGTAAGAAGAGGAAAGGTTATGATAAATGCATTCCTTTAGGCTGTACTTCCACTTGAGTTGTTGTTGTTGTTAGTCGCAAAGTCTGTCCAACCCATCGCGACCCCATGGACAACATTCCTCCAGGCTTTCCTGTCTTCCACCATCCCCCAGAGTCCATCCAAGCTCACACCAACTGCTTCAGTGACTCCATCCAGCCACCTCATTCTCTGCCGTCCCCTTCTTCTTTTGCCATCTATTGTTCCCAGTATTAGGCTCTTCTCCAGGGAGTCCTTCCTTCTCATTAGGTGGCCAACGTATTTTGAGTTTCATCTTCAGGATCTGGCCTTCTAAAGAGCAGTCAGGGTTGATCTCCTCTAGGACTGACTGGTTTGATCGCCTTGCTGTCCAAGGGACTCGCAGGCGTCTTTGCCAGCACCACAATTCGAAGACCTCAATTCTTCGGCGCTCAGCCTTCCTTATGGTCCAACTTTCACAGCCATACACTGCAACTGGGAAAACCATAGCTTTGACTATACGCACTTTTGTTGGCAGGGTGATTGATGTCTCTGCTTTTTAGTATGCTGTCTAGATTTGCCATAGCTTTCCTCCTTTTTAAAATTCTTTTAAATTCTTGGCTGCAGTCCCCGTCTGCAGTAATCTTGGAGCCCAGGAAAATAAAATCTGTCACTACCTCCATTTCTTCCCCATCTATTTGCCAGGAAGTGAGAGGATCAGATGCCATCATCTTAGTTTTCTTAATGTTGAGTTTCAAGCCAACTGTTGCACTCTCCTCCTTCACCCGCATCAAGAGGCACTTTAGTTCCTCTTCACTTTCTGCGATTAGAGTGGTATCATCTGCATATCTGAGGTTGTTGATATTTCTCCCAGCAATCTTAATTCCAACTGGTGATTCCCCAAGTCCTGCCTTTCTCATGATGCGCTCTGCATATCAGTTAAATAGGCAGGGCGACAATATGCAGCCTTGCTGTGCTCCTTTCTCAATTTCGAACCAATCAGTGGTTCCATGTCCAGTTCTCACTGTTGCTTCTTGACCCGCATACAAGTTTCTCAAGAGACAAATAAGATGGTCTGGTCCTTCCATCAGTTTAAGAACTTGCCACAATTTGTTGTGATCCACACAATCAAAGGCTTTAGCATAGTCAATGAAGCAGAAGCAGATGTTTTTCTGGAACTCCCTAGCTTTCTCCATGATCCAGCGTATGTTGGCAATTTGATCTCTAGTTTCTCTGCCTCTTCGAAACCCTGCCTGTATTTCTGGTAGTTCTCGGTCCACATACTGCTGGAGCCTAGCTTGCAGGATTTTGAGCATGATTTGCTAGCATGGGAAATAAGTGCAATGGTGCAGTAGTTTGAACATTCTTTGGCATTGTCCTTCTTTGGGATCGAAATGTAAACTGACCTTTTCCAATCCTGTGGCCACTGCTGAGTTTTCCAAATTTGCTGTCATATTGAGTATAGTACTTTTACTGCATCGTCTTCTAGGATTTTGAATAGTTCAGCTGGAATACTGTCTCCTCCACTCGCTTTGTTGTTGCTCAGACTTCCTAAGGCCCATTTGACTTCACATTCCAGGACGTCTGGCTTGAGGTCAGTGACCACCCCATCGTGGTTATCAGGGATGTTAAGCTCTTTCTTGTATAGTTCCTCTGTGTAATCTTGCCACCTCTTCTTAATCTCTTCTGCCTCTATTAGGTCCTTGCCATTTTGGTCCTTTATCATGCCCATTGTTGCATGAAACATTCCCTTCATATCTCCAATTTTCTTGAAGAGATCTCTGGTCCTCCCTATTCTATTGTTTTCTTCTATTTCTTTGCACTGTTCATTGAAGAAGGCATTCTTATCTCTTCTAGCTATTCTCTGGAATTCTGCATTCAGTTGGGTATATCTTTCCCTTTCTCCCTTGCCTTTCACTTCCCTCCTTTCCTCAGCTATTTGTAAAGCTGCCTCAGACAGCCATTTGCTTTCTTGCATTTCTTTTTCTTTGGGATGGTAGTAGTTGCTGCCTCTTGTACAATGTTGTGAACCTCTGTCCATAGTTCTTCAGGCACTCTGTCTATCAGATCTAATTCCTTAAATCTATATATTCATCAGGAATATGATTTAGGTCATACCTGAGTGGCCTAGTACTTTTCCCTACTTTCTTCAATTTAAGCTTGAATTTTGCAACGAGAAGCTCATGATCTGAGCCACAGTCAGCTCCTGGTCTAGTTTTTACTGACTGTATAGAGCTTCTCCATCTTTGGCTGCAGATTACATAGTCAATCTGATTTCTGTGTTGACCGTCTGGTGATGTCCATGTGTAGAATCATCTCTTGGGTTGTTGGAAAAGCGTGTTTTCTATGACCATCGTATTCTCTTGACAAAATTCTACCAGCCTGTGCCCTGCTTCATTTTGTACTCCAAGGCCAAATTTGCCTGTTATTCTGGTTAACTTTTGGCTTCCTACTTTAGCATTCTAATCCCCCATGATAATAAGGACATCATTTTTTCGTGTTAATTCTAGAAGGTGTTGTAGGCCTTCACAGAACTGGTCAACTTCAGCCACTTCAGCACCAGTGGTCATTCTGTCATTTTGGAGACTGTATCCCAATACTGCTTTTCCTACTCTTTTATTGACTAAGAAGGCTACTCCATTTCTTTTGAGGGATTCTTGCCCACAGTAGTATACCTGATGGTCATCTGAATTAAATTCACCCATTCCTGTCCATTTTAGTTCACTGATTCCTAAGATGTCGATGTTCAGTCTTGTCATCTCTTGTTTGACCACATCCAGCTTGCCTTGATTCATGGATCTTACATTCCAGGTTCCTATGGAGTATAGATCTTTACAGCATCGGACTCTCCTTTCACCACCAGATACATCTGCAACTGAGTGTCCTTTCAGCTTTGACCCAGTCGCTTCATTCTTTCTGGCGCTACTAGTACTAGCCCTCCGCTCTTCCCCAGTAGCATATTGGACACCTTCTGACCTGAGGGGCTCATCTTACAGTGTCATATCTTTTTGCCTTTTGGTACTGTCCATGGGTTTTTCATGGCAAAGATTCTGGAGTGGGTTGCCACTTCCTTCTCCAGTGGATCATGTTTTGTCAGAGCTCTCTGCTATGACCTGTCCGTCTTGGGTGGCCCTGCACGGCATAGTTCATAGCTTCATTGAGCTACGCAAGCCCCTTTGCCACGACAAGGCAGTGATCCATGAAGGAGTCCACTTGAGACTTTGACATAATTGCTGTAAGATGAACCATCCATGAAATGATATATCTGATTAAATAGGACAACACAAAGTAGTAGAGTACTAACACCCATTGGTACAGCATACTCACAGACACTAATTCCTACAATTACACTAGCGAGCTCACATAGGTACACATAGTGTGAATTGCCTGAAGAATCTAAATGTCTGATTTGACACTACCCATATTTAAGCTATGGAATTCACTTTCACAAGCTGTAGTGATGGTCACCAATTTGGAGGTCTTTAAACAAGAACTGGACAAGAAGGCTATCAACGGCTACTAGTCCTGATGGCGCTTCCTCCAGCATTAGAGGAAAAATGCCTGTGTTGCTGAGGAACTTGGGCAGAAGGGTGCTGTTGCACTCATCTTGCTTGTGCATTTTCCATTGGCAGCTGGTTGGCCACTGAGCGATCAAGACGCTGAACTAGATGGACTCTTTATCTGGTCCAGCAAACTTTTCTTATGCCAAGTAGCCCACCAATACCACATTATGTACCACAGAGGTCAGCTGTTTATCAGCATAGATCTATCGTTTAATCAGTCCATGGAGATCAAGTATAGACACAATTAGATATGTGAGACAGCCTTGTGCCAATACCCCGTTTGGTCCCCCGCGATTTCAACCACCAATCATATAAGTTTTTGAGTCAGATCAAGGGATTTGTCAGGCTGCCATCAAAGTACAGAGCCAAATGTGTCAAGTCCTCACATTCAAATGAAGACAAACAGTGCCTGGGACTCTGAACCTTACCTGAGAATGCCCTGCATAGACCAGTCTCCTAGGGTTTGGATTGAGTATGCTTTCTCAATTTAATTCTCTAATTTTCCCACATTAGTTAAAATAGTCTGATTTGGTTAGTCCATCTGATGGGAACATCCAAAACCATTAAAAGATGGAAACCTCTTTAAGCAAAATTCTAATTGACTGCTTCCATCAGAGATAAAAAAAAATACTTTACCATTGATCTCAGAAAGACAGCCTGCTTCATTTGGTCACAAATTCCCATAAATATATGAAGCACCATCTCAGTCCATTTTCTCCTTTGTAACAATGTGAATCCAGTGACCAATGAGAGACTAGCACTCTATTTTCTGCAATGGACCCGCACATGCTCTAACGAAGCAGATAAAATATAGCTTAGTTAAGCGGTCTTTATTGCTTTTACTTGTAAGACCGAGTGTGATTTGTTGTCCTCCTTTTTGCAGCGATATCAAAACTCCTCTACCAAAATAAACATTCATTATATACATTGACCATTGGCTTTGTTGATTTAGAAAGTGTTCCTCTGGAATTCCTTGCTTATATCTTCCCAATATGCTAGACAGGATGAGTATTAATATCTTGTAAGCTATATTATTTATGTACAAAATTTATTACCTACTTTTCATATAAGCAGAGTACATCTAATAGAACATAATAAATTTGTGCAGTAATGACCAAAAACCACACAGGAGAGAACAGTAATAAAGAGAAACAATAATCTGTATGATGCAGCAAAACAAATTCAACCATAAATTCAGTCTGGAGAACTCTTACGAGTAAGCCAAGACTTCCCCTCACATTATGTCAAAATAAACAATCTGTATTACAATATGATGCAAACTACATAGGCCAATTGTGCATTTGTACACAAACACCATAAAGCAGACCCATTCATCTTTGCCCATGGAAATATACACTATAGCTATCTTGAGACTGACAAACATGCAGCAAAATATTGTGCGGCTGTGGATGGCTATGGCTAACTACTTCAGGAAAACCTTTCTCTCTCGCTCTCTCACACACAAACGTGCATACACACAGGCACACACCATCCTACCTCTCTTGTAACATGCTTAGAATTAGTTAAAGTAAGTGCCAAAAAATGGGGATTATACCACTTTAAATCAATCTGGGTTCAATTCTGGGCACCAGACCAATCTGCCTCTAACATATTAATAGGGTTTGGTGCTTCTAGGCTAATGAGCAGGGTGGGGGACTTGCTTGGTGCAAAATCACTTCACATGTTTTATTGGGACAAAGCTGTGTAAGTCTTTCTTGCCATTTCCGTTATGGTCTTTGGCTCTGTTAAACGTTAATCATAAAAATAATCATATACTTCACATGACAAAAACTAGCAATATGGGATCTACAACTTGAGAGGCTAATCAAGTCTTGTGGGCTTGAGGATTTTCATAGCTGTAAAACCCCTCAGGCATTAGAACAAAGACAGCTATTTCCTCTTGGAAAGTTTCAAAGAAAAGATCTCTAGCTTTTCATAGTGGACCACATCAATGCATTCTAGTGCTGCATACTGCAAAGTCAGCTTTAGAGGTACACATAAATCAGGGCCAACCATCATCTTTTGTACAAAACTGTAACATGAGCCCCCTCCCACACACATACCATAAACACACCCAATTCATGCATTTATAGCCAGACACAGCAGCAGGGTTATTCATATATATATTGGGCTAGTAAATCCTGCCAGTGACATGGGTTCCCACTCTCCTTAGGAGCAATTCTGCTAAGAACAGTACTGTGGTGTTGTACCCCTCTTACAACTTTATCACTCCCCTCCTGCCCCTGCACAAAGAAACCTGGGGCTGGTTTTTCTTGACAGAGCATGTCACATATGGAAGTACACATTTCTCTGCCTTTCAGATAGAGAAGTTCCAGTTTCAAACCACAACCAAACTCTGTTTGAGGAAAAGGCCTTGCACTGCAACTCACTATTCACATTGTCACTTGTTCTACTCTAACACTGCTTCTTACTGGCTCTAGTAGTTTGCACAAAGGCTTGGAAATAAATTTCCATGAATACCTTCATGCACTGTATACAATTCAGTCTCAATTCCCCCCACCTGGGCCAGGCCCAAATGGTACAGTACTCCCATTCTTCTCATGCTTGAACCCTGCATAAAACCCCCATATATCTGGGCTACAAGAAGAACACAATATGTACCCCACAGCATAAGCCAAATTCTCCACCACCTGCAGAGGTTCTTCCTGCGGAGAGGGGTGGCTCATAGGCCAAGTCTTGCTCTCTGGAGGAACTCACTGAAGCTCTGTGGGCCAGATGCAGTACCTCCGCAGACTGGATTAGGTTCCTGGGCTGGAAGTTCTGCATCTCTGCTGTAAAGCATCCCATGCGAAGAGTTTTTAAACATCAACCATTATGAGAAATAGAGCAAATCATGGCATGGATTTGCATAACACTGGGCATAGAAAGAGAGAAAAATAATATGAATCAATTACATTCTCTAGGTCATGGGTCCTCAAACTAAGGCCTGGGGGCCAGATCCGGCCCACCATGCCCATTTGGACCTGCCACGCCCACACCCATGCATGCACCCGTCACCACCCACTTCACCCCGCACGCAGGGAGGCAGTGGTTTGCTCACTCAAAGAAAACGATTTTGAAGTGAGCAAGCCACTGCCTCGTGCGCCTGCCTCACCTTCCTTCGCCTCACGCGCCTGTCCGCCCACACCTTGCCTCGCCGTGCACCCTGCCTCCACCTCAGCGCACACACCCGCATGCACCGCCCCCACCCCTCACCAGCCCACGTGCACTACCAGCACCACCTTTCTGGCCCTTGTCTAGCACCAGCACCTTTCAACTGGCTCCCTGCTGAAAAAGTTTCAGGAACCCTGCTCTAGGTTATGAGATGTGGCATCAATGTAAAAGTGTGTTTTTCCCTTAAAACTCTTCTATTTTTCCTTCCAAAACCAAAGGAAGTGATTTTCAGCAATATGCAACCATATAGATGCATGATCTTCTCTTTTTGATATAGCAAATTTTATTGTAGCTCTGACCAACTTTCTCCAACATTCAACATGGATCAATGGAAACCAACTGGAAAAGCATTCAACCCATGAACAACTGTCAAAACAGTTACGGGAAAACAGACAGTGCCATTGCTGGGATGGAAAATGGCTTGACATTCATTTATTAGCTATTTAGGAAAATAAAGAACGTAAGATGTTGTCTTATACTGGACCAGGCCACTGGTCTATCCAGCCCAGCAATACCGATGCAACACTTAAGTTCTCCAGGTTTTCAGGCAGGCTCCTTTCCTACTCCAAGCCTGGAATTCCAAGGACCAAATCTGGGACCTTCAGCATGCAAAACATGTTCAACTGCTGAGCCAAAGTCCACATTTTTATCACAACCACTTCAATAACTTGATGTCTTTGCAAGGGATAATTTGTATGGGCTGGATGCATGTGTTGAGTTGAAATGACAAACTAAGAAGCATGTTACATTGTAGTTTCTGTTCCCCCACCTGCCTCTATTTTTTATGAACCTATCTAATGAGTTAAATACTGAGCAGTTGTCATTCAAATGTCAGATAGTATAAACTTTCCTTATACATTATTATGTCTCCGCCTAGAGCCAAAATTCTATTTCATGTTCACTGGGATAACCACACCAAACAAGGCACATAATTAATTGAAGCACACAACAATTGAAGCACTGGGATAACCACACAACAAGGCACACAAAAATTGAAGAATAGAAACTCCAAATGAGATTACTGAATATGAGAAACAGTATTTCATTTACTTTGACTTTCATTTTCTGAAACTTTATACTAAAAGTATGCTGTTCCATCAGATTTTCCTCCCAAATTAAGAGGGTTCAAAGCGTCTTTATCTGTTAAATCAATTGCAAATACAACAGAAATCAAAAGAATTCTGGTCAATTAATGAAAGGAGCCATTCAATCCTGTATTGTTTGGCAACAGCTAAGCTCCTTATGGCTATAAGCATCAAACTATACAGATCTGGATGCAAACTGGGGATAGAGTTAAGCCATTTGAAGGTCTTAAAGGATTTTCAATATATAAAGCACTGAAATGACAATGCAACCATCTAGGATTTTTAGACCTTCGCCATCTAGGACCTTTTAGAACTGGAAACAAAATGTTATCTTACTTACAAAGATTTGAACAGGCTGTTGGAACTTGTTTGACCCGAAAGGAATTAATAGCATCTTAGTACACAGTGGGTAGCAAACAATACTGTTCTTGTGTTAGCGGTGCCTACCACTGTCATGGTTGAGGAAGCATCTTGTGGGCCCGTAGAAAGGCCATGCAGGTCAGTTCCCCACACTTGCTTAGAGTATCAGCATCTGTTGTGTCTGGGAGCCCTAGTTTTGCCAACCGCATACAATCAAAAGAAGAAGACATGTGTAAAATACTAGATAAATTTGAATTGGTTTATGTTTATTTTTGGAGCTTTGTATAATATGTATTTTGCTTATTTGTTTTATTATTCTTATCTTATTTAATTTTGATAGTTTATAGATTTTTATTGTTATTGGTCTCTTGTAACTGTGGGTTTCCTGTGTTGCATATGGTATTGTTTATTATGCAGTATATGGATTTCATCATGATGTAAGCTGTCCAAAAAACCTATGACTAGTGGGGCAGCATAGAAATGAAATCAAATAAATAAATACATACATACATACATACATACATACATACATACATAAAGTGAAGCAGTTTAAAGACATGAAAACAATGTGAACTGTTTGACTTCCTTCTTGCTGTCAATTTGCTGTCTCCAAATTGTTAATATTTGCAGTCATGAAAAGGACATTATCAGCAGATGAGAAGATCTCAACCTCTCTCCACACCTCCCCTTTCTACAAGATGAAGCATAATCAAAACCTCCCAGGTTAAAAGAGAGTCATTCCCTTAATGGGTACCTGGAAGCTTCATCTTGGTATCAACACAGGATAGAATTAGCTGCTGTTTCGATGTCAGAATTTGTCTAGCTGCAGCATCCATCCATCTTTATTTTATTAATTAAAATAGAACTGCAAAGTTAAGAGACTTTGCTGCACAGTAAACACACTAAAGCATATTTTATCAAGATTTTTTCTTCCTCCTCACCAACCCTAATTAAAGCCTGCTGGTTATTTACTGGTATATCCTCAAAACAGCACCACACGGCATTTCCCATTACCACACTGGGGGAAGAAGGAACTGAAGACTTCAGAACAGATTTGTGGTGGGACTGAACAAGACACCCCTATCTAGTAAAGGAACAAATACATTTCATTCCAAAATGGGGGGAATTGGTTCATCAGTGAGATGAAGATTTATGGAATTCATGGTAGGCTTTGCAAGTTGGGAAGAAATATGTAACAGTTATATTCTTGAGTATTATAGAGAAACACATGGAATAAGTTCTTTCCTGCATCTTTGGAACATGACAGAAAAAGGGGGAAAAACTAGTTCAAACCTCAGAAACAGACATTAACTGTTTTCAAGAACTGCTTTCCAAAAACTAATGTTATTTTTGTTATGCCATGGTTTTTGTTTGAAATTATTATTATTATTATTATTATTATTATTATTATTATTATTATAACATTTCTATGCCGCCCCTTGCCGAAACCTCGGGGCGGCTTACAACATGATAAAATACATTGAAATACAATAGTACATAATAAATTACCATTAAATATAAAAATACAAAAAATACATTGATTTACAAATTGTTCACCACCTAGCTGACTTTTAAGCAAATGAAGCAGTACATAAATATTAATAATGACAATGCTGATGATAATAATAGAAGAAGAAGTATGTTCTAAAATAAGCACATACAAGCACTGTGCTTATTTTATCACAGCTATTTTTCATATTTAATAGAAGTGGCAAAACCTGAGTTAGCATGACAGCTTCAGGCAGCTACAATATACTATGAAAAAGCCAACTATTCATCTCAACTCTATACTCTCAATATCTCAACGAGGACTTAAGATTCAGTACGTTACAATCAGAGCCCATTTAGTCCATCATCTTTTTTACCAGAATGGCCAGCCATGTGCCTCTGCTTCTGAATTAGGTTTAATTATATCATGGCTAATAGAAACTGAAATTCTCAGATAATTTGTCTAATCTGTTATAAGGTCAACTGAGTGAATGGCACTATGGCAGCAAATTTCATCAGTTAATAATATGCTGAGTAAACTAACATTACCCCCAATTTTGTCTAAACGAAAACCACAACCATCAAGTTTCTCCACAAATTTATCCGGAACTAAGCTAACTGGTTGTTTCTTGATCTTTTTTTAGAATGTGGCATTGAGGTGTTTCCCTGCTAAGAAACAGAAGCTTCCTTCTAAAGCAGAACATTTTGGAACTGCACAGAGAACATGAAGTAATAAAAAGAAAGGTGCAGGTAAGAGGTGGGGATTTACAGCAGGGATAGGGACCCTGCTGCTCCCCAAATGGCACTGGACTCCAATTCCTAGCAGTCTCAGTCAGCAAGATTTGCTGGTTGGGAAATAGAAAAAGAAGGGGGGGAACAGGGATGTGGCTGCAGTAAGAAAATACACACTAACAAACTAGGATGGAGAATTTGTAGGTTGTGCTACAAAATGGAAGCAGCTCATGTGGAGCACTGTCCCTGTCCTTAATTCAGTTTGGTACCAAATGCCAACCTGATGTGAAAACAACCCCTGTGGTTATCTTTTTTACCTGCCTCTGATTTTAGAGTGTCTAACCTGGTTTTCACTGCTAGAACCCAGACTGAAAATCCTCTAGAAAAAAAGATGCATTAAAAATATTATATATGGAGCTACATAAAGATAAGTTTTTAAAGAAGAAGGTGCTGACCTCCCCAAAATGGGTCTTCATCCATTTTGAAGAAGAGAATTTGAGGATTTAAATGAAAGTAATAGTTTTCATAGAAACTTCTATAGACAATTAGTGTAAGAAAAATATTAAAAGATTCCAAAAATCTGTTTATTCCAGTTAAGGCTTTTGAAAGGTGTGTTTACATTTGTATAAATTTGCATTACTCAGCAGGTGCACTTTCCTGTTACTGACATAAGAAATCAGAAGACAAAGGCCCATGGCACTAATACTTCTAACTTGTTGTAGGCCTACTAATAAATCTTGCCTTGCCCCATGGCATCTCCCTTCTACTGCATCTTCAAGAGAAAACTGGTTGCATATGCAATCTACTGCTTTTCAGAACCACGCTGCCTGCAAACCTAATTTAGTACAGTGGTAAAAACCTTATAATGCAAGCAAGCATCCATTTTTTGGCTTATATAATCTATTGGATCAATGTCTGAAACTAATTGCTCTCATGAAAAAACTGCTGGCTTTGCAAGGCAACCCAAGCTACATCTTCCCAACCTTCACTTTCAAGAAACATTAATCATGGTTAGATGATTTATAGGTTATCGGGGTCTTCTGATTAATTTTCTATGTCTTCAAATCCACCTCTCACAGAGGGCAATATGTAAGTGCTAGAATTTGTGGACAAGGATTAGATAACTCTTCCAAATTTGAGGGGGGAAAGGAAGATGTACATTTCACAATTTTGTTCCATCAAGTTTACTGCTAACAGAATTCAGATGGTTTTTAATCACTACCAGCATTTTAAGATACCATTATAAACCGGTAAAGGTACTACAAACACTCAAGCTGCAAATACTGCTGCAAATGTTGTTTCTCCTCTAGTTACACAGATTCAGAAGGAACGCCTTTAAAATCATAAATCGCTAGTTATTATTGCAGAATGAAAAACGGAGTGTCCATCAGTTACAAGGAAAAGCTTTGCAGTATTTCCTCCAGATGTATGCTTGGCTCTATCCTCATGAAAAAGTGGTGAAGGAGGAAAGGACAGGGGTTGTTCTAAAAGCCATTCTGATGGAGACTGATGGTCAAACGCTGCAATGGGGTCTACTGAAGGCCTGATGTTAAGAGAAGGATGTATGTTCTACTAACCAGCTACAGCAAAAGCTGAATTCACAGACTACAGGCCAATAATCAGATGTTCTTCCAGACAGACAAATAACACGCAACCAAAAAAGCTACTTTATAAAGAGTGTTGTGTAAGTATCTCATAGTGCTGCTCCTGCCTCTCTATCATAAAGTGTGAGGCACTCTGTTCAAACAACAAAATTTTATTCACAATGTATTCACCATATCCTGCATCTATCAACTTTAATGTGCCACTCTCCCCACTGCAGATTAAAGCATAAAAAGAAAGCAAGAAGGCAGCAGGCAGCTTGATGGCCACTGTTGCTGCCCTCAAGTTTCATTATTGCCTTGAATCTGCACAAGAAGAACTGACAGGGAAAGATTAAGGGAAAGTACAGGTGAACAGAGCTTTAGTTGGAAGCGAGCTAAGGGGCAGTATAACATCTTACCTGCTCATATGGCATGCAAATTATGGGAAGGACCTTTTGTTACAAAGTCCATGTTTTCAAGGGAGAAGAGTGAATTTATAAGTGCCTTAACTCTTCTTAACACAATGGTCCTTTTGATTGTAGAAAAGTATGATCGTCTGTGATATAAAAGTTGTGGCAGAAAAATAATCTGTCTAAGGAGGGTGGGAGTGGTAGAGTAATGACGCTTAAGAAACTGGAACTAAGGCAAAACTTCACATGCAGTCTAGCAATAAAACAGTTGAACACAATTTGTAGGAAGGAAGTGGACAAGACTTGAATGGCTGGGTAGTGTGGGCCTTGTGAATGGAGGATTATTAGAGCTAGAATCTGTATTTTCTTTAAGTTCCCCAATTTGGTGTCCATGGAAAACTCTCCTGGTGGTCCCTCCAGGCTTTCTGTTCTACCTAATCTTAATGTTATAAGAGCAAGAGCAGGAGCAGATTTTAACTGGGAGACTGGCATGCTGCAAAGTAAAGTGCTACCCTATGGTACCATATTTATTTGGATTCAAAGGAGTGGTTTTGTGCTTGAGAGCTCAGACCCACCTGTGCCTGGTACTTAAGATTCTAGGACAAGTTACTTTTCTATAAGTGTTACTAGTTGCCTTCTGGGAAATGACTGCTTTGTGACTGGACATGCCCACTGTGGCAATCACTTTATGAAAGACAAAGCCTCCATGGCAGCCATTTTGTGTGACTAACCACAGCATTCTGCCAATGGGCTCACCAACACAAAGAACTTAGGAGCCCCTGTTTTTAAAAGTTCACTAAAGAGAGTCTTGTCAGGTATGGTTTCCACCATTGTTGTGTCACTGTGATTTGATAACCTGAAGGAGGCATCAAGAGATAAGAAAATTTTCATATACTGATTTCAACCGAACAAATAAATCTTTGGCTGCATATGCATGCACGTTCCCTGTTTCCCCAAAAATAAGACCTAACCAGAAAAGCCCTAGCATGATTTGTCAGGATGCTTGTATAGTAAGCCCTACCCCCAAAATAAGCCCCAGTTAAGATCATCAGCCAAACGATTTAGTATGTCTGTTGCACACAATTTGGGTTTGGAGAGTTATGACAATGTTGCAGAAGAAGATGACATGACTGTATTTGAATAAATGTAGATTTTTGTACATAAATGTACATTGTTGTACATGAAAAAATAAGATACCACCTGAAAATAAGCCCTAATGCATCTTTTGGAGCAAAAATTAAGACCTGGTCTTATTTTTGGGGAAACACAGTATATGTAAGTTTAACTATCAATGTGGACAAATTCTATACAAGAAAATTCAAAAGGATGTAAATATGTGAATTAGGGAAAATTACAGTCTCTTGTTTTTATACAGTAATTTTACACATACTAAACTGGGCAATAGCCAGGAGTGCAAAAGAGAAGCATGCTGTTTTACAAGGAAACACTATTTATGAATTAATCAGATAAAATAATTACCAATAACACCAATCACAATCCTCACTTCTTTAATAAGATTTAATCTAAAGAAAGAAACAAGAACTGTAAGAGAGACTTTTAATGCAACAAGGAAAATGTTCCCTAACAGAGATGATATCACACCTGCCCACAAATGTTAGGCAGGATGAAGGAACAGAACATAAATAGGGTTACCATATATACCAGCATATAAAGCTACTCAAGTATAAAATGAGGCTGCAGTTTGGGCTTTTTTCCTGGTGTTTGTCATATGTCAGGTGTTTAAGATGAGCCCCCCCCCCCCCACATTTTTGCTTCACTATTTTCAGTTTCAACGGTCATCTTATACACAGATAGATTTGGTAGTAACATGTAAAACAAGTAACCAGGAAGTATGTTTCTGAGAAATACCCTTATATATTGGTGCATAAGGTGACTTGTGTATAAGATGAGGTCAGTATTCTGGGCTGTTTATATAAAGCAGGCATATAAGATGATCCCCAATTTTTGTTTTGCTATTTTTGGTTTCAAGGTTCATCTTATATGCCAGTATATACGGTATGTTGACTGAAAAACTTTGTTTTCTCAGCATTCATCAGCCTGAACTCTCCCTACTCAAAAAATCTGGTGTGTGCCATGAGCTCATGTCTAGCATAGTCTGCAAATTCTTTTGAAATGAATTGTAAGATATCTCCAAAACCTGGCTTTTGCCAGAACTCAGATCACATATATCATGGTCCAAAACGCATATAGCTCTATAAGAAAGTTGTCTTAAACTGAGCTCTAGAACTTGCTACATCAGCAAGTAAATGAGTAACCCAATGTGTACCAATTGCTGCATCAAGATGTCATCACAAAGTATTCGATTATGGAACTCCAACTCTGCAGGGATTTGGTGGTGATTTCAGTAAATAAGCAACCCATATTTTAAAGTGTGAAGTGCGTGATTTTCCCTTTTCAATCTTCAATTTCACATTAAAAATAACATTCTAGGACCATGAAAGGCTAACTATGAAAAGCCATACTCTTGAAGCATTTTAGAGGAGACCTAAATCAGACCTAGAATATGATTTCTATAATATCCATCACATATGACCTAGATTGGGCAATTATATGTGTAAGCATATGGTATCCTTCTAATTCAGCCCAGCTGGAAAATAGAGTTAATGAATCTTATACAGTTTGAGCCATGCTGCTGCTGCTATTTCTATATGGATCGTTCTTGCTTTACTCTGAAGCCCTATTGCAAAATATACATGCAACACCACTACTCAACCAAATATTTGCCGATCGATTAAAGGTGTAATCCTATGCAAGTTCAGTCAGGAAAAAGCCCTGTTTCTATCTAAACTTGCAGAGGAATGTGCCTTAAATCTTTTCCTAGAATTAAAGATTGTAATATACACAGTTACATGGGAGTAAGTCCTATGAAACTCAGTGGAATGTACTTCTGAGTAGATGTTACCCCAATTGCCCCGAAACATGGTTTCATTAATGATGTCCTTTCCTATCACAGCAGTACATGTTTCCCCCAATTCTATTGGTGATCAGTATCTCTTCCCTTAAACCAGAACCATGTATAGGGACTGCCTGGCTATGAAGGACATACCCCGGTAGGCTTGTCACATCCCCAAGTGTTATCTGTGAAACTGAAGTCATCCACGTGGCCAGAGATTAACAAATCCCTCGTCAGGGCTCCCAGCCCAACCTCCAGGTAACCCAGCCTCCCAGGTAAGTGCAGGAACTACCTGAATTCAAATGTACCAATCAGAACTCGCAGTGGGAATTTCGAACCAATTGACATCTGTCACTGCTACCCATTCAGCAAAGGTATAAAAGGAAACTCTGCCATGTGCTCTGGATTAATTGCCCATACCGTTGTTGTTAGTCCCGAAGTCATGTCCGACCCATCACAACCCCATGGACAACATTCCTCCAGGCCTTCCTGTCCTCCACCATCCCCCGGAGTCCACTCAAGCTCACACCGACTGCTTCAGTGACTCCATTTAGCCACCTCATCCTCTGCGTCCCCTTCTTCTTTTGTCATCTACTGTTCCCAGCATTAGGCTGATCCCCAGGGAGTCCTTCCTTCTCATTAGGTGGCCAAAGTATTTGAGTTTCATCTTCAGCATCTGGCCTTCTAAAGAGCAGTCAGGGTTGATCTCCTCTAGGACTGTCTGGTTTGATCGCCTTGCGGTCCAAGGGACTCGCAGGAGTCCTCTCCAGCACCACAATTCAAAGGCATCAATTATTCAGCGCTCAGCCTTCCTTATGGTCCAACTTTCACAGCCATACATTGCAACTGGGAAAACCATAGCTTTGACTATATGCACTTTTGTTGGCAGGGTGATGTCTCTCCTTTTTAGTATGCTGTCTAGATTTGCCATAGCTTTCCTCCCCAGGAGCAAGCATCTTTTAATTTCTTGGCTGTAGTCCCCTGTCTGCAATGATCTTGGAGCCCAGGAAAATAAAATATGTCACTACCTCCATTTCTTCACCATCTATTTGCCAGGAAGTGAGAGGACCAGATGCCATCATCTTAGTTTTCTTAATGTTGAGTTTCAGGCCAACTTTTGCACTCTCCTCCTTCACCTGCATCAAAAGGCACTTTCGTTCCTCTTCACTTTCTGCCATTAGAGTGGTATCATCTGCATATCTGAGGTTGTTGATATTTCTCCCAGCAATCTTAATTCCAACTGGTGATTCATCTAGCCCCACCTTTCTCATGATGTGCTCTGCATATAAGTTAAATAGGCAGGGCGACAGTATACAGCCTTGCTGAACTCCTTTCTCAATTTTGAACCAATCAGTGGTTCCGTGTCCAGTTCTCACTGTTGCTTCTTGACCCGCATATAGGTATCTCAAGAGACAAATAAGATGGTCTGGTACTCCCATCTCTTTAAGAACTTGCCACAATTTGTTGTGATCCACACAATCAAAGGCTTTAGCATAGTCAATGAAGTAGAAGTAGATGTTTTTCTGGAACTCCCTAGCTTTCTCCATGATCCAGTGTATGCTGGCAATTTGATCCCTAGTTCCTCTCCCTCTTCAAAATCCTGCCTGTACTTCTGGTGGTTCTTGATTCACATAAGTGCTGGAGCCTAATTTTTGAGCATAACTTTGCTAGCATGGAAAATGAGTGCAATGGTGCAGTAGTTTGAACATTCTTTGGCATTTACATTCTGATCCCAAAGAAGGGCAAAGAAGGGACCTTTTCCAATCCTGTGGCCACTGTTGAGTTTTCCAAGTTTGCTGGCATATTGAGTGCAGCACTTTTACTGCATCGTCTTTTAGGATTTTGAATAGTTCAGCTGGAATACTGTCACCTCCACTAGCTTTATTGTTGCTCAGACTTCCTAAGGCCCATTTGACTTCACATTCCAGGATGTCTTGCTCAAGGTCAGTGACCACCCCACAGTTTTGCTCCTCTAGTGCTTTACTGGGCAGAGTACACCAACTCTGCACTCCTTGTGCAATTCAACTACACATTCCACTCTTCCCACCACCACATCACAATTGCATTTGCTGCCAAAATCTCCCGCCCCCATTTTTAAGGAGAGTGAAATTGACATGTTCATTGCATTTCAGTTGCAAATTTCGCATTGTGGTGGTAGCAGGGGTGACTGGGGCCCAGAAAAAGGCTATGGGTGCTGCACATGGCCTGCAATCTGCATGTTGCCCACCCCTGCCTTAAACTAATGAGAAGATTTATCCTGCCTTCATTTCATCCAAATCTTCTTGAATTCTATGTTAAAGACTCAGGTGTTGGTCTACGGGTATGTTCTCTGTCCTCAACTGCTTTCTGGACAGAACTATTTCCATGACTTTTGCAACACATGGAAAATTTGATTTTTTTCCTTTACTCTAGCAATAAATAGAACTTCATTTCTCAGAAGGGAAAGTTTGAGTATATTTCCTCCACGTGGGAGAAGCTCTTACAAGCAACAAATATTCCTCCTACCCATCCAGCAATAAAGGCACTGAGAAAAAATAGCATGTTCACTGGAATGCTGACATAAGACGCTGCCTCATAATTATAAAACCAATGGTTACTCCCCAGCCCCCCAAGACTGCTCACCACCCAGTCTCTGCTCCTGCTATCCTACCACCTCAGCTTCCCAGTGGCCCCCATTAGCTGTTCTCTCAACTCCCCCTGCCCAGTTGCCCTTTTACAAGTTGGTTTTTCTTTTCCTTTCTGCCATTCGTCTTCCTGCATGCAAGCCAATGGCACTTGGATGGCAAAAGGTGGTACTTAAAAGCAGTAAGCCATCAGGAACAAGAGAAAATCAACAACGTTAATTCAGGGTGAAACCCTGTGCACATTTAGAGAGAAGAAAGTCCTACAACTCCCAGCATTCCCCAGCAGGTATGGTTGGCTAAGGAAGGCTGGGAGCTGTTTTAACATTTGTCTAAACATGCAAAGGATTTTTCCCTTGAGCAGGCACTAAAGGGGTTTGTAGGGGCAGTGACATGCACGTACATTATTGACCACAGTGGCTAAATCAAAGAATTTGAGCTACCTTAGTGGAATCTGCTCTTTTTTTTTAATTTGGTGGACAACTGACCACCATGCCATGTTCCCCATAACAGTTTCTGGTAGTATGGGGTGGTGGGTGTATTACAAGAAAAAACAAGTATCAGGTTACAATTGTATGCATGCTTACCAAGTAGCAAATCCTACTGAACTCAGTAAGCCTTACTTCTGAGTGCATAATTGTACAATTTGGCTGTAAAGCTCCTTTCTGATCATAAAAGATACAGTTCTTTGGATCCTAGCCATTGAATCCAGAAACAGAAATGCTTACTTTCCACCTCCCCATGCACCCCACAACACACCTTTTTGCACAGTGCAATCAACCAAATCTTGCAAAATTTGCTTCCTCAAATAGGTATGTACCACCATGGCACTGCCTCTTCTCTTATCAAAAAAAACTTATTACAGAGTTATCAAACAAGTGGTCAGCACAGCCACCTCTATGACTGAGAAACCTGAGGGGAAAGAGACATCTCAGTCCGCTGCCTGACCAAATCCTCTGTGTTATAACCTATCAGCTATTGGGAAAGCTCTTCTAACCTCTGATTTATTCTTCCAGTTGCTCTGAACTAAGCCTGTTGCTCTAATGCCTTTTCCATGAATACCACTTTGCACACAAAGATGCAGCCAGAACAGACCTGAAAACAAGCCTCATTTCTTCCACTCCCTCTCCTCCTGTGCTTGCTTTCCTTCTGCCTCTTTGGATTACACTAACAAGAAGGGTTCAACAAGCTGAAATACTGCAGGAAACCAGCTCAATTCACTTAACTTCACTTGCACAGGGGCCTGGGTGTTCGTATCAAACATTTCCATGTGAATGGGAAACCACAGTTCAGGGAGTGCCCCACAGATGGCTGCCAGCCGCCAGCCTACCAGACTTCAAATGCAATTGCATTCTCTTTCACCCCTACATACTGCTCAGCAAAAATCTCTGCAAAAGACAAACACTTCAGCAGCCAGTTCCTCCAATTCTGAACCTTTCCAGGTCTTTCCTCCCTCCTTTAAAAACACACACACACCAGCTTTTAAGTTTTAAATCAATATCCCCTTCTATTTGCATTCAAAGGGGAATTATTCACACTGGGCTCTTTAAGAATTAAACTGAGCTTTCAGGACCATGCCAAACTTGAATCATAACAACCTTTAAATTGGATCAGGGACACAGCAGAGCCACATCTTATCCCTGGCCACAGAAGCTGAGGTAGTTTTACAGAAAGGAACAAAAATAACCATGGTTGACTTTTATAGGTAAATAGATAAGTGACTGTATTACAAAAAGGTCAGTCCTGATAGTCCTATCTTCTTCAATTAAATTGCAGGGACTATTTTTGTTAAGGACTGTCCAGAAGATTGTAGAAACCTGCATTTCTTTTTCCTTAGTGTGATCTATTGTCAGAAGCAGAGTATCATATATTCATATGATGGAAATAGGAAAGGTGTGCTCATGCTTGTCTGCCGAGCAAATGGTTGGCTTTGTCAGTACTGAATGGCTACTGGGCAAACTAGGAGATTCATACACCAACCAGGTCTTTATTGGAATGCACACACAGAGACACTTAGGCCTCCATGCACTGCAGCATGTTGAGAACATCGGTCTCTGCAAACCCGTTCAGACATGATGGTGGCTTTGGGTGGCAATTCATGGTTTCATTCATTGCAGAGATGTACACTACACAGGACCTTTCCAATTACCAGGAACAGCCTACAAATGCTTCATTTATAGGTTGATCCTAGAACTCACTCACTTCTGATAACCTATAAATTGCCACTGTAACATACCATTATAGGGCCCATGCCTAAATTTTGCTAAGATTCCTATAACAGAGCCAGACAGTAAGCAGGTATCAACCTTTTCACACAATGTTGTTGCCCTTGGTTTTATTAAATTGGTACTTTAATAAAGTTTACAGAATTTCAAAATCTGTAGAATCATACATGTTAAAGTTAAAAGTCTTTCTCAAGCAAGTCTTCAGTAGTACACATGTTCTGGTTCCCATGAAGCATCAACATTATTTGAAGTAGTTTGCTTCAAACTACATTATGAACTCCTTTCATTAAATATTGAACAGTCATACTGGTTTTCTAACTTATTATTAGGGTGACCAGCCAATGGCATTTCTGTTATATTTGGGAAACTACCTGCCAGTGCTAGTCAAAGATATTTTGCTGTCTGAGACAGAATTTTATATATTTCTCGAATACATTCTATCCCACCCAACAGCCCAAAGGCTTTCTGGGCAGTTAACAAAATCAAATACATAAAGTAAATGTGATTTATAAAATAATAAACCACTAAAAACAATAACAAACATAGGAAAGTCCATTGCCCCTCCCATTCAAGTCCTATAGCATGCAAGGCTGACCAAGTTGTTTTGCCATTTGAGGCAGAAAAACTCACCAGTCACCCCCTCCGCCAGTGGGTGAACACACATCAATAGTAAAAAAATTAAATACCTCCAAATCAGCTGCCTTAGTTTAGGTAATATACCACCTGCTACCTGCACTCTTCCCACACCAAGTCAAAATGTTCTTCCAATTCTTAGCTGCCTGTGATTTTACTACAAAGTTATCAACACATAATGCTTCAGGTATACACCTCAAAATAAAAGCACACTAATATATTCAGCCTTCTCTAGCTTGGAAAAGTAATTTTGAGTGTTCTTTATACACCTATTAAAATGTCTAAAGTTGCTGTCTCATTATAAAAAAGCCAACACCCAAATTACTGTTATGTCAAAACAAAATTACAAGGCATTAGTATGCTAGCAACAAGCCAAATTGACAATAATTCTTTTGTTATAAAATGCTCTTAGGCTGATTCACATGGGAAATAACAAAAATAAAGTAAAATGTTGCATCTTAAGCAGAATATTGCAGTTGCATATATAGTTACCAAGGTTTTGAAAAGGCAAGCAAGCAAAAGCACCAAGAAGAGGTTCATTACATTTAAGACACTATATGCCTGAAAAAGATTGAGCAAATGGACTCTGTTCTACAGAATCCCTATGTATAAACCTCCTGTCAGTAAACAAAGAGGGGAAAAATTTACAGGGTGGCTGGGAGCTTCCATTTATGGAAACATGAGCTCACTTCCACCCAAGCGGAGTCACACATTTATTGTTGTTTAGTGAAGTTGCAACCGACCCATCGTGACCCCATGGACAACATTCCTCCATGTTCTTCTGTCCTCCACCATCCCCTAGATTCCACCGGAGTCCACTTCATTGACTCCATCTAACCACCTCATCCTCTGCCGTCCCCTTCTTCTTTTGCCATCTATTGTTCCCAGCATTAGGATCTCCTCCAGTGAGTCCTTCCTTCTCATTAGGTGGCCAACGTATTTTGAGTTTCAATTTCAGTATCTGGCCTTCTAAAGAACAGTCAGGGTTGATCACCTCTAAGACTGACCGGTTTGATCTCCTTGCAGTCCAAGGGACTCACAGGAGTCTCCTCCAGCACCACAATTCAAAGGCATCAATTCTTCAGCGCTCAGCCTTCCTTATGGTCCAACTTTCACAGCCATACATTGCAACTGGGAAAACCATAGCTTTGACTATACGCACTTTTGTTGGCAGGGTGATTGATGTCTCTGCTTTTTAGTATGCTGTCTAGATTTGCCATAGCTTTCCTCCCCAGGAGCAAGCGTCTTCCAATTTCTTGGCTGCAGTCACCGCCTGCAGTGATCTTGGAGCCCAGGAAAATAAAATCTGTCACTACCTCCATTTCTTCCCCATCTATTTGCCAGGAAGTGAGAGGACCAGATGCCAGGATCTTAGTTTTCTTGATGCTGAGTTTCAAGCCAACTTTTGCACTCTCCTCCTTCACCAGCATCAAGAAGCACTTTAGTTCCTCTTCACTTTCTGCGATTAGAGTGGTATCATCTGCATATCTGAGGTTGTTGATATTTCTCCCAGCAATCTTAATTCCAACTGGTGATTCCCCAAGTCCTGCCTTTCTCATGATGCGCTCTGCATATCAGTTAAATAGGCAGGGCGACAATATGCAGCCTTGCTGTGCTCCTTTCTCAATTTCGAACCAATCAGTGGTTCCATGTCCAGTTCTCACTGTTGCTTCTTGACCCGCATACAAGTTTCTCAAGAGACAAATAAGATGGTCTGGTCCTTCCATCAGTTTAAGAACTTGCCACAATTTGTTCTGATCCACACAATCAAAGGCTTTAGCATAGTCAATGAAGCAGAAGCAGATGTTTTTCTGGAACTCCCTAGCTTTCTCCATGATCCAGCGTATGTTGGCAATTTGATCTCTAGTTCCTCTGCCTCTTCGAAACCCTGCCTGTATTTCTGGTAATTCTCGGTCCACATACTGCTGGAGCCTAGCTTGTAGGATTTTGAGCATGATTTGCTAGCATGGGAAATAAGTGCAATGGTGCAGTAGATTGAACATTCTTTGGCATTGTCCTTCTTTGGGATCGAAATGTAAACTGACCTTTTCCAATCCTGTGACCTTTTCCAAACTCACTGCTGAGTTTTCCAAATTTGCTGGCTTATTGAATGTAGCACTTTTACTGCATTGTTTTTTAGAATTTTGAATAGCTCAGCTGGAATACTGTCTTCTCTACTAGCTTTGTTGTTGCTAAGACTTCCTAAGGTCCTTTTGACTTCACATTCCAGGAAGTCTGGCCCAAGATCAGCAACCACCCCAGCATGGTTTTCAGGGACATTAAGATCTTTGTTGTATAGTTCTGTGTAATCTTGCCACCTCTTCTTAATCTCTTCTGCCTCTGTTAGGTCCCTGCCATTTTGGTCCTTTATCATGCCCATCTCTGCATGAAACATTCCCTTCATATTTTCAATTTTCTTGAAGAGCTCTCTGGTCCTCCCTATTCTATCATTTTCTTCTATTTCTTTGCACTGTTCATTTAAGAAGGCATTCTTATCTCTTCTAGCTATTCTCTGGAACTCTGCATTCAGTTGGGTATATCTTTCCCTTTCTCCCTTGCCTTTCGCTTCCCTTCTCTCCTCAGCTACTTGCAAAGCTTCCTCAGACAGTCATTTTGCTTTCTTGCATTTCTTTTTCTTTGGGATGGTTTCAGTTGCTACCTCTTGTACAACGTTGCAAACCTCCGTCCATAGTTCTTCAGGCACTCTATCAGATCTAATTCCTTAAATCTATTTGTCACCTCTACTGTATATTCATCAGGGATATGATTTAGGTCATACCTGAGTGGCCTAGTGCTTTTCCCCACTCTCTTCAATTTAAGCCTAAATTTTGCAACCAGCTTATGATCTGAGCCACAATCAGCTCCTGGTCTAGTTTTTACTGACTGTATAGAGCTTCTCCATCTTTGGCTGCAGAGCACATACCGTATTTTTCGCTCTATAAGACGCATTTCCCCCCCTCAAAAGTAAGAAGAAATGTCTGTGCGTCTTATAGAGCGAATGTGTGTTTGTGCCCGACACGCAGGACACTGTCGGCCCACCCGCACCACATGGCACCACCTGGCCGGCACGCGCTCAGCGTGCGCTGCTCCGCCCCCCCCCCCCCACTCCAGTGTAGGTGAGAGCTGTGCCACTCAGGGGGAGTGATGCAGAGGAGGAGG
>NW_025335268.1:117413326-117418779 GCF_004798865.1 Varanus komodoensis
GTAGGTGAGAGCTGTGCCACTCAGGGGGAGTGATGCAGAGGAGGAGGAGTCGCAGGCTTTAACCCGCCGGCCGCACGAAGAGACGGACTGTTCACCCCCACCGCCCGGGAAGACCTGCCGCTGCTGCGCCACCCGGAAGACCACCACTGTCACGCTGTTGGCCCGGCTGCACCACGTGGCACCACCTGGCCGGCACGCACTCGGCATGCCCTGCTCCGCCCCCCTCCTCCAGCGCAGGTGAGAGCTGTTAATCACAGATGGGTGTGTGTTTTCAAATGGCAACCCATCTTTTAATGAAGCCCATGGGGAAGTGACGGGGAATGTGCCTGTGATTATCAGGAAGCTTTCCATGGATCCCTCCTCTAAAAACTAGGTGTGTCTTATGGTCAGGTGCGTCTTATAGAGCGAAAAATACGGTAGTCAATCAGATTTCTGTGTTGACCATCTGTAGTCTTGTCCCTTGGGTTGTTGGAAAAGAGTGTTTGCTATGACCAACGTGTCTCTTGTCAAAATTCTGCCAGCCTGTGCCCTGCTTCATTTTGTACTCCAAGGCCAAACTTGCCTGTTATTTATTTATTTATTTATTTATTTATTAAAACATTTTTATTTTATTCTGGTTATCTTTTGGCTTCCTACTTTAGCATTCCAACCTCCCATGATAAGGACATCATTTTTTGATGTTATTTATAGAAGGTGTCGTAGACCTTCATACAGCCTCTTCGGCATCACTGGTTGGGGCAGAGACTTGGACTACTGTGATGCTGAATGACTTGCCCTGGATTTGAACCGAGATCATTCTGTCATTTTGGACAATGCATCCCAGTACTGCTTTTCCTACTCTTTCATTGACTATGAAGGCTACTCCATTTCTTTTGAGAGATTCTTGCCCATAGTAGTATACCTGATGGTCATCTGAATTAAATTCACCCATTCCCATCCATTTTAGTTCGCTGATTCCCAAGATGCTGATGTTCAGTCTTGTCATCTCATGTTTGACCACGTCCAGCTTGCCTTGATTCATGGATCTTACATTCCAGGTTCCTATGGAGTATAGATCTTTACAGCATCGGACTCTCCTTTCACCACCAGATACATCCAAAACTGAGTGTCCTTTTGGCTTTGACCCAGTCGCTTCATTCTTTTTGGCGCTACTAGTACTAGCCCTCTGCTCTTCCTCTGTAGCACATTGGACACCTTCTGACCTGAGGGGCTCATCTTCCCATGTCATATCTTTTGTCCATGGGGTTTTCATGGCAAGAATACTGGAGTGGGTTGCCATTTCCTTCTCCAGTGGATCACCTTTTGTCAGAGCCCTCTGCTATGACTTCACTGTCTTGGGTGTCCCTGCATGGCATAGCTCATAGCTTCATTGCGCTACACAAGGCCCTTTTGCCACAGCAATGAAGTGATCAGTAACCTAATAAATTCAAATAGTTTCTGGGGACTTGCAAATACAAGGCTTTGTATTTTGAGTTCTGCAGTATTCATATCACTCATTATAGCTCTCCATAACAATGAGAAAGTATGTTCATCCTTTTACTACTCTAACAACACTTCATGAAAAGCACAATGTTGCATCCGATGCCAGTCCAGCCAAGAACAGACCCACTGAAATGCACAGAACTTAAGTTAGCGATGATTTAAGTCCCATTCATTTTAAAGGATTTACTCTAAGTAGAACCAACATCAGATACAGTCTATGATAACCAAAATGAAGGGAAAATAATTCATAACTGATCTAGAGAATGGTACCCAGAAACTGGCATTCCTTAGGACAGTCTTCCCCATGGTATCTTCCAGATACTTCCCAGCATTCCTGAACATTATCCTTGCTGGCAGAGGTTAATGGAATCAATGTGCATAACATCTATAGGGCACCAGGTTAGGGAAAATGGTAGAACAATTTCAGTAATTGCTTCTCAAATGGCAGCTCTTTAATAACAGCAGAAGTGGACACTGGCTAAACCAAGCAAGAATTAAAGTGTGTTCTTTGCCAGTTAGAGCCAGATGGACATTTCAATGAAGTGTTTATGAGAAGATGTGCTCAGACTCACACAGTTTTCAGAATAACAGTAAGGGCCAGAAGCAAACATACCAGGAAGGTCAATGAAAAACAGGCTTTTAAGCATCTAGAAATGGCATTTCTCACGCACTTTCAGAAATTCTCTTTTCCACTTCAGAGTTGCATATTCCAATCAATTTACAGACTATATAAATACCTATACTGTTTTAATTATAAGCATGAGCTTAGAAATTAGTTTTCATAAAGCCAAACATGCTAAGCCAGAAGAAATGGCAACTTTGCTTAGAATAATTGTGACCTTAAAAGAGCAAAGCAGATATTCACAAGTTGCTATTTCTTAGAATACAGTGGTGATTATTCCCCAACGTATACTGCAGTTTATTGCAGAAATCCAAGGATCAGAAGGCAACTCTTGATCTATCTCCACATATCAAAAAGAAGGTTCCTTCAAGTACTGGACTTCCTGTAGTCCAGATTTTCCTTACAACAATGCTTTGTAGTACATAGTTAACTGAAGAAAAGACAAATGCACATATTTTGTTCAGGAAAGCTAATTAGCAAAATGTATCTTCTTGACCCAAGTTTATGCATACAGTTAATTTCCAAGCCTTTCTAACCACAAAGTATTAAACTGTGACTTCAGGGCAGTGGCTGGGGAGGAAACAGCTGATTTACTCTTTTGTAAGGGAGTTGTCTTCTGCATATGTGAGGGAATGAATGAATCCTCTTCCCAGCTAAGACTACTCCATGCCCAGCCCTGAAACAGATTAGCTGTCCAAAGGCAGATTTCTACATAATAACCACATCTATTGCAGAATTGCTCTACTGGTAGAGCATTACTTAGCAGTATTCATAGCATACAGCTGATGGTAAATATATACTGAAGAACTAAGTAATAAATCAAAACATCCATAGTGCAACTGTTGTTATGCAGTTCTAACAAAAAGACCCACCATTATCCGATGGATTAGTCAAAGTTGTGCCCAGTTTGCTCATGCTTCAGCAAGAGTCATACTAGTACGATTATCTTGCATTTATTGGGTCACTACAGAGCTCTATTCTGCAGTAACTGCAAACTGCAGAGGAAGAGTCACCTTCACTATATGCATTATGCAACAACTCCAGAATTTCTGCTCTTTTAGTATGCAATTAATTAAAATGTCCATAAGGCCCCAGACTTGGAGGACTATGGATATACTAAGCAGAGCAGAAGCAGCTGGAGAAAAGATCTGCATTTCCTGCTCCTGCCACTCTGTATTTTTAGTAGATGACAATTTTGTAGTGAGTGGGCATTTTCTTCCCATAAAACAGCCTTCAGAGGTTGTTTTGTCTGATTCCGAATCAGAACTAGAGGAAGAGGCAAGACTGGAATGCTTAGCTGAAGTGCCAAAACCATTCAACTCAGATTAAACAGGTGGCCAAGGAGAACAAGGCAGTTTCAACTTCCATGGGAAAATTGGTTGATTATGCTTGGGGTCAGATTAAACATCATCAATTCAATTGCATGGAATCAGGTAAAGGGGGCAGACCAATTGAGAAGTGTCAGACAGTCTTGGTATTTTGCCCATAAACAGCAAGAACCACCCTGAAGGTGGATAGGGCTCCTTTTGGTTTCAAAGGGACGAGAGGCATTCAATTTGGGATCAGTTTCGTATCATTAAGCTGCATTTCCCTGATTGCCTGTATTCATTTGTGTCTGTGGTTATTAATTTTGTAGTACCCCTCTTTTGTATTATAAAGCCAGCCTGGCATCTGTTTGGAAGTGGGAGCAAATGACACCCTGTTGGCCATCTAGCTGGGGTGACTTGACGGACAGGAAGGGGAATGAGGCAGTCTCAGGATACCTCATATTCTAGCTTTTCCAGTCTCTCCATGCACCCAATTCTTGTTAACTAATTTCCAGCACAGGAGAACAGCCAATGGAATTTTTTTCTTTGGCTGTGAGGAGGAGGAAGATCAGAGGTTCAGTTCTAAGGTTGGAACACTATTTCCCACCTCAGAGTGAAGTATCTGAATGATTCTATCACACCCCCACACCCCCTATGATAACCAGGAGCCAGAGAATTATTCCCTTAAGGAATTTCCTGGATTGTATGAACCCCACATTATCATCCGCTTCTTACATCATAATTTTCAAATCAATTCTTCCACCAGGATCTGTAAGCCAAAGCCAATTACTGTTAAAACACGCTATAGAAAACTTAAGAACAGAAGTGAAACTATAACGTGCCAAAGGAAATACAACAAAATTCTAACTTGAAATCCTATCTGTTCATTGCACTAATGGAGATAAGAAGTGAATTCCCAGCATTCAGCAAAAGGGAATGCACACACCATGGAAATAGAGAACATCTCTGAAATATTGGCAAGTTAAGAAAACATTAAGTCTTAACTTTTCAGCCAAGTATCACTCAGCAGCCATTAAACATATTTTTTGCCCATTAGCAGGACATTAGAAATTCCATGAATTTGACATTTATTATTTTCAAGGTTCAGTTTATACTCTTTATTGGATTTATATCTTTTGGCTGAGCTTCTCCAGGCATAAATAAAACCATTTACTATGCTGGCTAGAACACAGGAACATATGACTGACACTTTTATGCATGTTGTCTGAAGAATGAGGACTTTAAGGAAGGGCCAGATACAAGAAAATCATTCTCTGAAAATTAATTTTAAAGGCATCTAAGAAAAATGTAGGGCACATTTCAAACACAAAACTGAACACACATAAGGACCCTTGCTCCTGCTAAGGTCCAATTCAGAAGTAACAAATTCTTGCATGCATGCAAAACATTTCCATATAGGAGTCATTATGTATAGCTGTCACAATCATATTCTCATGAATATAGCTGTGTGCCCATGCTTTGTAAAGCCACAACTTTTAGTGGTTTCTTAGCAATCACCCAATATGATGATAGTTTGTAAGAAAAGTACATCATATGTTAGAATCTTTTTAGGAGTCATCCAAATGTTAGGGCTAGAAAATATTTTACATTGAAGAGTTACTCCCATATGCACTTGCCTGTTTACTAAGGTCATCAATGAGTATTTTTCCCAAGTACTCCTACCTTCAGAAGTGAGGTAGGTAAAGGCAGGAGTCAGAGATCTACAATCTTACAGATCTACAATCTTACAGATTATGACCTATAAAGCCCTAAACAGCTTGGGTCCTGGCTACCTGAACGAGCGCTTACGTCCGTATATGCCCGACCGCCCTTTGAGATCTGCGGGAGAGTCCCTTCTCCGGGAACCCTCCATGAAAGAAATTAGGACAGTAAGTACCCGGAGGAGGGCTTTCTCTACGGTGGCGCCCAACCTATGGAATTCACTCCCCAAAGAGGTCCGCCTGGCACCGTCGTTACTGGTTTTTCGGCGCCAGGTAAGACCTTTTTATTTAAACATCATTTCAATTGTTAAAACATATGAT
>NW_025335268.1:117418879-117459436 GCF_004798865.1 Varanus komodoensis
AATAATAATAATAATAATAATAATAATAATAATAAAAGGCCCAGATAGGACTAAACTGAGCAGTAGACTGGTTTTGATGGTCCATTCCTGCAGACTCATAGCTTCCCAGTGTCTCTGCAGAATTTTTTCACATATTTGTCCAACAGCCTTGCCTAGGTTCCAATTGAATCCTGGAATCAGGAAACGGTTCAGGATCTAGACATGACTGCTCCTCAAAGTCCCCAGTCAAGCCATACAGTTTGCTCTACTCTGTAGCAGTCCATGGAGCAAAGGAAAATGACACAGGGGGTTTAAGGTACAGGTGTCAGAAAACTTGGGTCAATTATAAGGTCAAAACCCCTCTCATAATCTATTCTGAGAGGGGCTCCAATCTGGAATTTATCCCAAATTTCCTGCTTATATTTCTCTGTTACTGTTCCTTCTGCTTCATTTCAGAGCTTTTTCAGATGGTTCATGGTCTACTGAATACAGACTCAGCAGTATATCAAGTTGAACTATTAAATACATTTTATAATTAATAGTTTAATACAAATTAAATAACTTTTGACCAGTTTGTCTTACATTTAAGAACAATTCCTATCTGCTGCAATGATAGATGCCATCATTTATCAGAATCAGAGACGAATGCAGCCAAGATAATACTGGCAGCATTATCATAAAAACTTTCAATTTATGAAGCCTTAGGATGTGGACAAGCTACATGGAGAGATGAGACAGGCTCTATAAATCTTTACCTGTCTTATGAAATTGCTCTTTGCTCTTTATAGTTATCAACTAAGATAAGCACCTCACTAAGGAATGCTGTTGTCCCAATCAGTTAGAAGGAGGTAGTGATAGGAGCACTTTTGGAAGTATCCCATTTAGGCCCCATGACTATGGGGGGAAAAATCACCCAGTTTCTAATCTGTTCTGGAACAAATGGAGGCATATCAAGCTCCATGCTACTTTGGAGGACCTTGATTAAGTATAAATGTTTCGTTTCATGAACCTCCAGGGAGTGTTGGTTCTTAGGGGAAACATTAGTGTAATTAAAAAATTAAATAGTGGTTTTACTAGACTTCAATACTAGTTTTCAATAGCTCTCAAGACAATCTGGACTATATTTTGAATAATACCTGAACCACAGACAAAAAATATGAGATGCCACCAAATGCAACTATTTTCTTTCCCGCCAAACTAGTAACTAGTTAAGGGTATTCATAACACCCCAGATATTACTAGTGGTGTATAACACTTTTCCCCTGCCAAAAAAAAGCAAAACTTAAGCAATGATTAAGTTAATAACTAGACTGCTAAAACAATCTTAAGGAAGCTATTAAGTATTGTTTTTAAAAGGACTGAGATCTTAAAGACTCTGGACAAGGATCAGTTTGTGGGATAGCACACTCCCTCTCCCAGCCTCACCCTTTTTACATATTGACTTAATTTATATGGCACAATGAACTACAGCAGACTGCCAGCCACACTGGATTTTTTGTCAGCCAAACCTGGTGCATCTAGCATGGGGTGCCTTAATTTTTGCAAACAAGCCATCCTGACAATCTAAAGCTTGTTTTAGGGATTATCATACCCACACTGGGTTGCCATGTAGACCAAATTCAGGAGACCAATTTAGTTGAGGCTTGATGAAAAGTGCCAGGAAATTTTGGAGAACCCTCATTAATTATACAAGTTTATTATCTGCCCAAAGAACTTTGACTTTGGATGCTATAGAAATGCAATAAGAAAATAAATAAATTTCCTAAACTTCGTTAGGAAAGTATGGCCAAAAACATTGTTGCTGCTGTTCTCACAAGAGATCTTGCTTCCTAAAATCTGCCTATCAACATCTTGTGCCATGCGCAGTCATTGCCCTCCTGCTTTCCCCATGTCTTGCAGTCCTTCACCACTTCACTTGTTAGCAAAACAGCTTTTCCTTGCCCATGTGAGCCAGCTGTGTGTAATCTGCACAGTAATACTGAAGGAGCTTCCTATCCTGCAAACTTCAGCTGAGCCTTCAAGTCACCCTTCCTTGATCCCATCCTCCCACGGCGAAATACCCCAAAGGGAAAGGGAAAATCTTGTACTTCAGTGAAAGAGGTAACTTACACAGCCTCTGAGACTTCGTACCCTAGAATCCCTTAACACAATGACATGTACAAACAGACTGATACCAACACTACCAAGGCTCCCATTTTAGTGAAATATTCCTACCATGAAGAGCTGATTCTTCCAAGCCACTGGACCCCAAATGTATCCTCCCCAGTATTAACACTTCCTATGCAAGGGAACTAGCATTCAACCCAGAAACAGTTGCTGCAGGGATTTCAGAAGTTGCAGTCCACAATATTTGCTTCCCAGAGTAATTTGCTCCCAATAATTACTTCAGGAGTAGATGAAGCATCCTTTAAAAAAACATCATCACAAGCAAAGGAAGTGTGACGTGCAGAATGACATTTAAAAAGAGAGTGAAAAGCAAGGTGCTTGCTATGTTGAGCCAAAGTGGACAGGCAACCTTGCATACTTCAGCAAGACCTTGATTGCATCATTTTTAATGTTTCCACTTTCATTGCCACTTTCATAAGGCAATGAAATGCTTTTCAGAATACTTTTTTCCATTTTTGTGATCTGATATGGGGGCAGGGGAAGTTTTGTTCAGGAAACACCAAAGGAGGGGAAAATTTTGATGAGGATATAGACAAGGGGTGTGGGGGGAGAAGAAACGAAGAATCCTGCCCACTCTTGGCTTGTATTCTGGGTACATGTCAGGAACTGGCAGAAGAACTAAGGCGAAAACAACCAGGGGCAGGCCACTGTGGTCCCAATCTTCTGCCAGGAGTAATGTGAGGTATTGAATGTAAAACAACCCAGTGTAGCTGATACTCAGGGTGGCTTAACTTGACATGCAAGCGCACAAGATGTTTCTCTCATATACGTTCCTCATCTGGCATATGCATAAAAACAAGAATTTATTATACTTTGTAGTTTTCAACTTTAATTTTGGACTCTTTGACCTTAGCTGACACCAGTTTAAATTCTTGTTATGCTATCTGTTGTGCCAGGCAGGAGGATTTATTGGAGTGTCTTATCACAGATCTTCCAACTATCACCATTCACCTAGAAGAACTCCAATTCTCTCTTTTATTTCAAATGAATCACTGCCCAATAAAATTCTGATTTTCTTGCTACAGAAAGAGCACTTTTTAAAATCCACTAAGTATTCAAAAAGAAGAACACACATGCAGTTCCTTTCCAAATTGACTTTAATTTTGGAACTCTATATGATTCATACAATTCTCTCTCTCTCTCAACACTGGTCTTAATATTGGCCACTGGTGAAACTCTCCTCTTTCCCTATCCTATGTGCTTGGATGGGAAGGGTGGTGTGTGTGTAACACATGGCACAGTATCTAGGGATGCTTCTTGCTGAAGATTGCAAATTTAGTGGCTACAGAAGGCAGGAAACAGATAGAATGGTTGCTAAAGACAGTTACTGTCTTTGGCATGGTGGAGAGGCAGAATAGAAAATGGTTCTCAGAATTCATACAGCCTTCAAAAATTAAAGCACTCTTGTTTAGGTGACTAGTAGTATGCCTTAGGACTGCAGGTGGCGCAGTGGTTTAAACCGCTGCGCTGCTGGGCTGGTAGATCGAAAGGTCGCCAGTTCGAAACTACACAACGGGATAAGTTCCCGTTGCTCTGTCCCAGCTCCTGCCAACCTCGCATTTGCATGCTTTCGAATTGCAAGTAGATAAAAAGGTACCACTTCAGTGGGTAGGTAACAGCGTTCCGTCCACTTCGATGTTTAGTCATGCAGGCCACATGACCACGGAGACTGTCTGCAGACAAATGCTGGCTCCCTCGGCTAGGAAACGGAGATGAGCATCGCCCCCTAGAGTCAGGCATGACTGGACTTAATGTCAAGGGGAAACCTTTAAACTTTACCTTAGTATGCCCTGCGACAGTTGATTGTAGAATTGGCCATTAGGGTTATAATTATAACTACTACCCAGAACCTGTGGCTATTGAATTTGATGGGAAACAGTGACCACAGAACCATTGAGTTAAATACATGAAAGTGGAAAGTTGCTCAGCCAGTCCAACAGAGTCACATTTAATTGAATTTCAATTAAATCTATGGAATGCGCTCCCCAGAGAGGTCCGCCTGGCACCGTCGTTATTTGTTTTTCGGCGCCAGGCAAAGACCTTTTTATTCAAACGTCATTTTAACTGTTAATACTATTTATTTTATTCTTTGGCCAGGGTGACTTATTTTATATTGTAAACTTGTTTTATATTTTATTGTATTATACTTTAATTGATATATTTGTGAGCCACCCCGAGGCTTCGGCAAATGGGGCGGCATAGAAATTTTCTAAATAAAATAAATAAATATTTTCAATGTGTATCCTTTCTATGCATAGCACCAAAGTCATCTAACAATAGTAAACGCCACTTCAGGGATTCTGCACTAGCTTCAGTTTCCACTGTACCCCATGTACAATGCATTGCAGTAATCAATCCTTGAGGTTACAATAGCATGTTGCACTGTCTTGTCCCTCCACAAATGGACACAGTTGGCCTGTCAGACACTTTAATTAAAGCACTCCTATTAAATGCTACCACAAATTTCTCCAGTAGCAACAGCAGTCTGAGGAGGAAACCCAAGCATCGCTGTTCAGATAAAGCAAGACATATACGATAGAAAGCAGGTAAGTCATATACTTCTAGAGCCTTTGTCCTGCTCATCAGCATCATTCCCAACTCAAATGGCTTCAACTTCAGTTTAGTAAACCTCATCTATCTAGGAACAGCTTCCACCGATTCAGAACAGTGACAGTTATTCTCAAAGAAATGTATGACTGACTATCCTCAGTATAGTGGTGAAACTAGGTCCCAAGAATATGAATAATTCTGCAGTGGTTCAATAAAGATCCTAATAACATAGGTAATAAAATCAATTGCCACAGAATCACTCACCACACCTCTGAAATAACCACCATCTTCAAATGATCACCTTCAGGAATTGCTTCAACAAAAGGGAGTAAACTAGCCCACAGTGCCAAATCTTACATTTCTACCAGATATTCCAGATGGTATAATAAAAAGTCAGGGAAGCATTCCCTGTATATTTTCAGAAGAATGTCATCTACCAAGAAAGCACTCTTGGTTCTGTATCCATGTTGGAAGCCATACTGAAAAGAACCATGGCAGGTTTGTCTGTTCTTTAATTAAACAGAACACACTGGATTACCAAACAAATCTACTACTTGGATTATCTTTACTTCCTGATTTATAGAACTCACAAAAATATAAATTAAACTATACCTACTGCTACTACAGTACTGCATTCTTTCTTTTCACACCATACATACTTACAATATGTAATCAAAAATTACATATTTGTTATAATTACATTAAAAAACTTGTCAACAGCATCTGGTAAAGAATAACAGTTATCTTAAATAAACATCCTCAAAAGAATGCCTGTATTTGGTGTAACTGATTAATCAATGAACCAATCTGTTAGAAAGCTTTGAGCAACATTCAGTATCGCTACTGCGCTTCTACTCCTGGCATTGAGCCAGTGGGATCCACCACTAGCATAGCTTTCTAGAGTTATTCTGGAAATGACCCAACATAAACCAGTGCCGGCTAGTGGAGCTCCCTCCTGCAAGTTTTACTGACCTGTTGTGTTCTAGAAATGAACTTGGCTCCTGTTGTTCAGGAAGCACAAACTTCCCATTACATTAGCAGTGGGTGCTGCTGGTACACTGGTCTCAGTGGATACTGTCTATTTATTTAAGGGGGTTTTATTCTGCTCCTCAGCAAATCTTCCAGGGCAGCTAACAAAGTCATAACAATATTGGTGATCTTCATCATCATCAACAAACAGCTGAATAAACAAAACAGTAAAAGCAGCATAAAACAATTAAAGGCTCATTACATTCAGTGGAAGGAACAGAAAGAAACCTCCAACCAGAGTACACACAGGCTACACAGTCTACATTATAGTGTGTTCTAGCTGAGACATAAGAAAACTGTTCCATTGTTAGACCTGGAACTCCATACTCAGGGTGCTCTCTCTTGCTTGCTGTATCTCTGAGGCCCTAAGCACAACACTGGAGAAGACATTTAGAGTATTTTCCAGTGGGTGTGGTAGTAGAGGAGACTAGCACTACTGAGACATGCTGACCGTTTCTCAGCCTCCATCCTTCCCACTCCAAACTGTTGCAGTTCGCCAAAACGGTCCATCTGGATGTTTTGTAATTTAGGAGATGCATGGAGGCCACCTTTGCCTCTATAATCCTCCTGCCCTGCATGGGATGCCTACGATCTTCCAAGTTTGGAAAATTGCAGGCATCTTCATAGGACTGTGCCCTTAGTGATTAAAAAAAGACTGACAAAGCCTGGACAAATCAAAAGTCCTTCACCCAGACTGAAATGGAAGAGATGGCTTTCAGTAAGCTTCCATGAAAAGAGCATCCTCCATTGTAGGCAGTAGGACAAGAAGCCTCTCATTCATCATCAGCATCCTCATTTCAGAAGGATATGGAGAAGCACTGCAGGATTTTGGCAGGTGCTTTTTCAGGTTAGAAGAGCATGAATCACTGTTGCCAGATTAGCCCTTTCCAGAAACAGCCACAACTGCTGAACCAGCTGAAGCTGGCCAAAGGCAATTCATGCCACTTAGATGATTTGGGCATTCAGTGCCAAATTTGGATCTAAGAGAATCACTCAACTACACACCAGTTATTTCAGGAAGCATGCAACCCTGTACGAAACAACACAACTACCAATCTCCCAAACAAGGGATCCATCTCCCCACAGTGTCTCTGCTTAATCAGGATGCAGCTTCAGTTTACTACTCCACATTCAGCTCCACTTACCTTCACAACCTCACCTGATCCAAATGATGAGACACAGAGCAAAAGCTCATCAAATCCAGATCCTTGGATAACCTCCCCTCATGACATCAAATGCTACAGAGAATGGGGGCAACATGGAGCTCACTGGGCTCAGTGCAGGATCAAGCAACAATTGCCCTTACAGATAAGCATGCTGACCCTAACCCCCAAAGTCACTTCAAAAGGATGCTGTAGTCAATGGCATTAAATGCCTCTGACAGAACAAAGGAAATTTACATAGTTATACTCTCCTGTTTCCCTCCAAAGAAAAATAATCTGCCAGGGTACAAAGTCAAAACTGAAGCTAAAACAAGACTGAAATGGTTCCAGAAAATCTATTTCATCCGAGACTGCCTGATGTTGAGGCATCTCCAATCTTTGCTCAAAAAAGGTGCTATCTGTAACTGAAAAAAGAGAAAAATTAGTATTCTAGGTCTAGATAGAACTTCTTAAGAAGAGGCTTTACAACCACCTCCTTTAAGGAGGCTGGGAATTCCTCTTTCATGGAAGCCTTAATCATTCCCTGGACACATTGAGTCAATTCCTTCCAGCTAGATGTAATTAACCACAATGGGCAAGGACTAAGTAAACAGGCTGTCTCCCTCTAAGTATTCTGTTGATATCCTCAGGCCCCAAAACTGATACCATACAACTGGACTTGGTATTCTGGATTCCTCCTTAGGAACTGCTCCTATCCCTTAATTAGTTAATTAACCTGACTTATGCTTCATTATTACTGTAACAGACTTCCATGTTCCCTCTATCCTCTAAATTCACAACCCATTCTGATGCCTGCTTACTTGGAAATTCAAATGAGACCAATGAGTTTGGGCTGAGCACCAGGTTTCTGTGGACCTTCAACCAAAAAAAAAAAAAAAATCCGACACTTTTTAAAAAGCTCCTTTCAATGAAAATCATATTCCTTTGTCACATCCTACCATTTATTTAGTGTTAATCATTAGTTTAGTACAAAAATATTATCTACACATGGTCAGAAGCACGCTGTTTTAATCATTTACACAATTTAGAGTTGAGTCCTCTAAAATCAGCTGCTTTAAATGAGCTGATAATTAAGGAATCCACAGTAAGAATTAGAGAAGCAACACTTGCTTAAACTGAAACAGTTAAAGTGTATTATTAAGTTTCTTTACACTATGTACAACTAAACCACTATATATATATATAAATTGCAAAGATTAGAATACATAAATCAGGTATCATCTCTGAAAATATATAGAGATGATATATTCCATAACAAAGATTGGAAAGGATAGTTTGGACTTAAGAGGTGCCAGTGTTTCAAGTCTATTGGTCCTGTATTCATTTCCACTTAACAAAGTTTCTCATAATTTATCTGGCAACATCTGTACCCCTCTGGAAGGTTTTCTGATTTTCAGGAAGAGCAGCAGTACTTTCTTTCTAAGGATGAGGCAAAAATAAGGTTCAGTACAAAACAGTAACATCCAGTCAGTGCTTCAGAAGACACCCAACCATGTTAGCTTGTGACATAAGAAGCTAAGGAAGTTTTAAGTGAGTACATACAAAACTTCAACCAGTTAACTGGTTGTGGGATCAATCATTCCTATCATCATGATGACTAGAAAGTGTTGATTAAATTTACAGAGAGCTCAATGAAATGCCTATTTCAGGTGAAAAGTTCTAAAGCAGCTCAAATTATCTGCATGTGAAGCCCTCTCAAAACACACCTTTTCCATTAAGCCTCTGCTACAAGCTGCAACCACTTAGTTTCCTTGCAGCTAAGCCTGAGATTGAAGCATATGTAACTACTAAATCAACTGCATGCTCTTTTCCTCTTTTATTTTTTGCCTCATTCTCCTTTGTTGTTTCTTCTATATCAAAAGACCTTTAGTTGCAGGCTGGGAAATGTGTGGCCTTCTAGATGTTGCTGAACTCCAGCCAGAACAGTAAGTGGTAGGAGAAATGGAAGCCACAGTCTCCAACCTTTAGATTGCAATCTCCTTGAGGCAAGGACTGGCCCTCACATCTTGCATTACTCTGTATGATACGCTGAACACATGAAAGACAGAACAAATATTTAATCCCAAACTACCCATGTACTTCAAAATTCAGAATCAAGTTCCCCCCCCCGCACCCCAAAAAAAGAAACAGGAATCACAGTGCCACATGCAAAAGCCTGTTTTTTGGTATTTGCCCCACCCAGTGCATGCTTTGATATGTAACGGTTTTACTGGGAGTCTTTAAAAAACACCTAACTATTCTAAATCATTCAAAAGTATGGATGGCTGTTCCAAGCCCTTCTGAGAAGTCAAGAATGGTTATATGTTGAATTAAATTAAGTAAACGTTTCAGCTGTCTGACTCAAAGCATCCAACACCCTCTTACAACTTCAGAATAGCTGAGCTCATGCTAGCCAGTGGGGCTCTGACACCCGAGGCCTGTATCAGGCTCTCTGTCACATGGCAGCCTTGCAAGTAAGCCCATTACACAAACAAGACCCCCGTTAGCAGTCTGTACCCCTAGTTATGCCTCATTACCCAAGACTTTATTTGGGGATATTGCTTACAGTAGCCTCGTACCTGTACACAATATCACATTATATAATCAATGTAGTGTTTCTCTAAAATGCATGCAATACATATGAATTCAAATTCTGATGGCCAAAGGAACCTTCTCTATACGCAGGACACTGTTGTTAGTGTCATGGGCCCGTGACAACCAGAGGCTATTCAGCTCTTGAATGGTAACATAATTTAGAGTTTAATAAAAAGGATGAAGCACTAAGAGTGTCTAGCAGGGGCAGACCGATGTGGGGTTCTGGCAAAAGGCAGAGCACAGTGCAAAGCAAAGAAGTTATGCCCCCAGGCAACCCTCTGCTTTTAAGCATTAGCAAGCATTTGCCATGCATGTGCAAGTCATTCTCTACTGTCTTTTTAAATTCTTTATTAAAGCTTCTGCTCTGAAAATGGACATTCTGCATCAGCTTCAAGGCTATGTGAACTGCACAGTTCAGATAATAACCTTTCTAATCTTGTGAAGAGTTGTGGCAAATGAATCAATAGGCATTTCTTAAGATGGAGAAGCTGAAATTTGAAAGAACATATGTGGAAATGAAGGGTGTCACTCACTTGTGGATCTAAAAGTCAAAAGTGCATTTGTACTCTCTCTTTTGTAAATGTGCTCATCAGCAAACAGGAAAGAAATTCAATCATTTCCCTAAAGAAAACTGCTTGAATCAATTGAATATTTAACTGGCTAAGGGTGCAATCATATGCATGCTTAGGCATAAAAACAGTCTGCAACTCCCAGCCAGCTAAAGCTCATTGGGAGTTGTAAGATGTTGATCTATCTAAGCATGCAGGATTTATATCCTAAGACACAAAACAGTACAGATAAATACATTTACATACGTCAGGTTTTAACTTACAGAGACCCCCTCTGAATATGAACCTAGAGAGAACCAAATTCCAAGAAAACTTGACTTTGGGTTTGCATGCTGGGTCATATATACTTGGTGTGTCAGCTTTTACATAATTAATATATCCCAAACTCTCTGCCATCACTCTTTGCTCCAAAACTGCCTGTGCGGTCTTTTCCCATGGTCCAAGAGAATAAAATATTTTCAAACAACATGTTATTTTGAAGACTTATCTTGACATTCCTTTAACAAGAACCAACCAAATAAATTTGTCACACAACCAGTTACCCAAACTGAGCAGGGAGTAGAAATATATATAAATAGAAAGAAATTGGTGGAAAACAACACCAGATAGCTTTTACCACAAAGTGGTACTTGACACATTGATATAAAGCCTGTCTTCTGTGGATAAGGGAGATTGATACTGTGATATTGTTCCCACCAGGCATGCAGAAGAAGCTATCACCCAAGTATTGTCTGGAAAGCCATTGTCTGCCATGTTCACAGAAACTTGGTACTATGCAAGAGAGAAAGCTGTCACTAAAGACTCCAACCTCTGTCCTCAGAGCCACCCACGCTCCAATGACAAAGGGCCTGAATGTGCCTTTGATTGGCTGAATAGTAAGAAAACTATTCCTCTTCAGGGAGAAGGGGTTGCCATCCGCAGAGCCTGCTCAGTTTTGATCCTTCACCAAGGAAAGGCTCTCTAGCCGACAGTCAAAACTGAAATATAAAATGTGGGAATTATTCGAACCAATCTGGCATGCAGCTATTTCTAACTCTGTAACGGTTTGCTCTGAATTAAATACATATTTAAATAGTTTCCATGGCTATGGTCTTCCACTATTAAAAGTTGTTGTTTGTTGTTATATTTCTATCCTGCCTTTGTTCCTCAAGCAAGGAATGTAAGGTGGTTTAAATGGATTTTCTTCTCTCTTTTTATCTGCAGAACAATCTGTGAGGTAGGCTAGGCTGAGCATTAATGACTGGTCCACAGTCACTCAGTTTTATGGCCAGGCAGGGATTAGAATCCAGGTCTTCCAAATTCCAGGCCAACCACAGTGGCTCTCATGCCTTGTCCTGTCCACTCTCAGCTGAGTCTCCTCCTCTGATTCATCACATGGACAGAAGGGGACAAAACACAGACCTACTCAGAGTCAGATCCCCTCAACACCAGATGAGTAAGCACATTATTTTTATTCTTCCATTTCCATAAATTCCCCAGTTAGATTTATAGATATATGGGTATAGATATAGATATGGTAAGTGCTATATACACTAATTAAATGAATTATTGTTGTATGGATCTCCACACTCAACAGGTGTGCAATCCTCTGGTCTACTGACAGTGGCTGAGGGCCCATAAGACTATTCAGAGTTCCAGTACCAAGGCTGTCCCACCATGAAGCTAGAACCACACATGCATTGGTAAGAACCATGCCAACTGAATCTCTGAGGTCAGACAATAACCTCATTGAGGGCTAAAAGTGCAGGTTGGGAAAGCAGCAAAGGGAGGAGGCCGGGGCTGACAACGTGCACCTTATCCAAATGACACCCCAGCCTCCTTTTCTTCCTTTCTGGAGTGTTTCATGGCTGAAACAATCATCTAGAGGAAAGAGCTGGTGCGAGGTGCAAGACAGCAGAAACTGCCACCACCCGGCCTCACATCCTGCATTGGATTTCCGCAAGCTTCCATGTTAGGAGGCTCGTGTGCATTGTGACCTTAGAGAAGCAGCTTTACTTTTGCCAAGACAGGAGTAGCAGAATCAGTGAGCATCGCAAGGCTGTGAATCTGAGATTATCCCACCAGAGACTAAACAGGTCTCATTTTTACACTCATGCAGAGCAACTGCTTCTCAGACGTTATCCAGATTGGATGGTTCCGTCAGTGTGACTCCCTCCCTGCCACCCACACATGTGCACATACATGCTCTCACATTCACACATTCACTAGCAGGCCATTTTTGTTGCTAGAACTAAGTAAAAGACAGAAGGTGGCTGGGCCTGAACAGAGCCCCTCCCTTAAAGGAATTTGATTTCAGCTCAAGTGAATATTCATAAATTATTCCTGCTCTACTTTGCAGAAAACATCAGCCAGCAAGCAAACACAGCAGATGATTGAAGACGCCCCAAACAATTTTGATTACAATCCCCCTTACCTTAATTATCTTCTATGTCTATTTAAATTCTGGATGCTATATATGGTCAACCTCCTCCCTCCACAAACCCCAGGCCTGTTTGTGGTTACTTTATTCTTTTATTATAACATCATCTCCTGCTTCTGCTCTGCATTCAGTTTTTAAATGAACTTTAAGAAGGGAGAGTGTTGTCTGGATAGAAAATTACATTTGCATGCTTGAGAGGGGCCTGAGGGGCTCTCTGTGGGTTTTGGCAAGGCTCCTAAGCTTGGTGAGGAGGAGCACTGATTTGATTTCCTCTACCCTTACCAGCCCCTCCCTCCCTCTTTCTTTCCATATTATATATGTCGAGTTGATTTCGCTTTTCTTTTTTCTGCATGTGCAAACCACTTGAAGAACAATGGCACAGATTAGACTCCCTCCTTAGGGCTGTTTATGAATGCAGTTGTAGAGTTCAGCAAAGCAGAAACATTACATGCAGTAATTGGACATTTAATTACTAATGAAGCTGGCAACTTAATATATTTTTCTGAGGGTCTGAAGAAACCTGACAGTCTTTCAAAAAAAAAAAAAGAGCTCTTTCACTGCACACTTAATTACAGTTTCAGATAAACTGCACTGAGCAAGCTATGGATTTAGAAACCCTTCCACCTTTTATTGAATCAAAAATCAGGGGAGCATCTGCTTTAGTGTCTGAAAAATGGGTCTGAGCAAACTGGGCAAAGGGGAGCTCCATAACATTCACACCTTCAAGTAATTGGAGCCAAACCTTAAAAGAAGTGCTTTTGTGACCATACCATGAGATTGCCAGCAGATTTCAGCAAAAAAGGAAGACTCAGGAACAGTCATACTGGGTTAGTTTGCACAATCATGGCAGTCCACCATTTTGGATATTAAAGTGGCCATTGTTTAATATTCAAGCTGCCGCAGGTGGTCATCATGCTTTATTTCAGGGTGGTCCAACACATGGGCTGCGAGCCACATGTGGCCCCCAAGGTCTTGTTCTGAGGCCCTCTTGCTGCTTGGAGTCTCCATTTCCTCCTCCAGGTCCAGATACCAGCAATGGCACAAGCATGATCGTGGCGAGCTCTCCCAAGGCCGCTGGCCTGTTCCACTCTCTTCCTGAGGCTCAGCAGGTCAGGCAGGCTGCCTCGCAAGAGCTGACTCCAGCATGCCCCGCACCAGGCCTTTGCGCTCATCAGCAGAAGCAGGCGGAGCAGGTTGGGGAGAGCTTGTCAGCTCAAGTACAAGAGGCACAGTGTGCCGAGTCCAAGAAAGGAGGAGGGGCCAGGGGTCACATGGGAGGGTTTCTGGGTGGGAGAAAGGAATGGGCCACCCCAGAGGTCATTGTGCTTGGGCTGTGGTGGAAGAAGGAGCTGCCTATGATCTTTTCATTCAATTACCAGCTGATACCAGAAGATATATCCTGTTTCTCCGAAAATAAGACCTAACCGGAAAATAAGCCCTAGCATGATTTTTCAGGATGCTTGTAATATAAGCCCTACCCCAACAATAAGCCCCAGTTAAGATCATCAGCCAGATGGATACATTTAGTATGTCCGTTGCAACACAATTCCGGGTTTGGAGAGTTATGACGATGTTCCAGAAGAAGATGACATGACTGTATTTGAATAAATGTAGATTGTTGTACATGAAAAAATAAGACATCACCTGAAAATAAGCCCTAGTACATCTTTTGGAACAAAAATTAATATAAGACCTGGTCTTATTTTTTGGGGAAACACGGTATTAATTCTGTATATTAAATTTAAACATATTGCAAACACTTTAATGATATGAAAATGTAATTAATTGTGCAGTCCCCAAGTTCCATGTCAAAGTCCTCATGTGGCCCTCAACTGGTACAAAAATTTGGACCACCCTGCTTAACATAGAAACAGAGCGAGTCAGAAGGGGCCTCCCAGGCCATCTAGTCTGACCTCTGGCACCAGCCGGCTCCGCTCACGACATGCCCACCATGTGCAAGTCCAGCCTATCTTTGAACAACGACCTCTCTTAATTGAGTCATGCAAATCCGCTGAGGGTTAAATAACTCTCATGTAACCCTAAAGCAGCCCACGGGTTTTGTGAGGGTTGTTTAACTCATGTATATACCACCCTCCCCAGGTCTACATGCCACAATAAGCCACAGTGACCTCATGCTGCAGCCTGAATATTTAAACGGGCAGCAAGTATGCACTACAGCCCACCATAGCTTAATTAAACCATAGTGGGTGTGGTGATCATATGAACAGTCATTGTGCTGAGGAACCAGTCTGGTTTATCCAAGCCACTGGACTTATAAACAGGGCAAGATTCTGTTTTATATAAAAGGATTCAGTGTATCTGTCATGATTTTCTCATATGTGAAAGCTCCAAACAAAATGCCTTCTCTGAAGATCCTAATGCAACTCATCCAGCAAACAAAGCCAGTGTTTATCCTCTAATTCCCTGCCTTTATGTTAGCCAATGATTGTTTTCGGAATAATGAAGAATGCCACTTTGAAAACTGGGTGACATCCATATGGATCCATAACATCCATAAAATACCCTGACCCTATGTTGAAAGAGTCAGGAGACAATTTACTGATATGTTATTTCTGGAAGTTGATGCTTCGTAATTTGGCATGTAGCTATATTTCTGATTTGAATATCATCTTTACTCTGGATGAGAGACAATTAAGGGATTGGTTATTTTGGAAAGACTCTAGAAAAGACCTGCAATTAATTAAAAACTCTAAATTCTTTCAGTGGTTTCCTCTTCCAAAAACAGAACATTATAGTGTTAGCTATCTGTCCAGATTGAGACCATCTTCTTTAAGAAACGACTTTACTGAGTTGCGATTTCAAGTTATGTCAACTGCAGTTTTGAATGGGTTGTCTTTTGACTGCAGATTCTGTGGTTTATATCACATTGAAGACAAATTACATGTTAATCTGTCCTCTATATACTGACCCCCAGAGAGAGATTCTTGAAATTCCTGCTATCATATGGATACAAAAATGCCTTGGCAGAAACAGTTCTTTTTCGTTTGAGTAATATTAATAGTTATGTGACACATCAAGTGGCTTTTTTTTAGTCTGGCAGCAAAAAAGATCAGGAAGAGAGAATTAGACAAAATTGCTATAAACTGCATTGGAAATGCAGAGTTGAGTTAAAGATGAATTTCTGTTCATAGTATATTTTATTTTATTTATTATTTATACTGTTAAAATCCTTCATTCTGTTGTCCATGAGCATTCATTTGGTGTATCTGTCATTGCCTTTGGCTAGTACAATAAACTTCAAACACTGAGGATATGTTATTGCTGAAGAGACAGTTTTTGTATATAAACTAGGCGACAAACAACATATTCAGTGGAATTTGGCTCAAAGAGCAACCAACAATTCTCCAAAAACAAACTGAAACAGTAGCTTAGAAATAAGAAGTAAACCAGGGAAAGGCAAAGAAATATTATTAGATATTTAGAAAATCAGAAATAATTAGAAAAGGCAAGACATGAAGCTAAAATATATAATAAGGGTATTTAGGTAATTATGGGTGAAATCCATCAATAGCTGGAGGAATGGATCCATCTCACTTAACACAGGAAAGTTACGAATGGCTTTGTTTAGCATATAGAGAGGACCCTGTTCCTAACCCTTTTCATATTCCTCAATTATTGCCTTTCCCTTGTTGATCACACCTATAAAACAGAACTATGGAGGGCTGCCCAGAAAAAACAAAGGAGTTATCAAATGAGAACACTTAAAGCCTACTCAAATTATCACACAAGAATTGTTATATGGATATTATCTTTACTATCTTGTTTAAAATTTTCAGTTAACAAGCCACTAAAGCTGGTATGTGGTTGTGTGTTTTATGACAAACTCACCAAGTCCTTGGAGAGAACTCAGCAATACAGCATAAATAAACAAGAAAGCAAACAAATGACAACCAATTTACACCCTAGCATTGTGAGGGAAAATAACATGTAAAGTGGACACAGCTTGCTGGAGCTTTCTGATGTTTCATTAAAACACACATGCAAGTAGAAAATCATTAACATTAGAGGAGCTTTATACCCATTCTATGTAACGGTCCAATATGACTATGAGAGCCCAAAATATCTGAGTTCCTTCTGAGGCTTGGTATTCTACCCTGCACTATGTTTTTGACATGCTGTCATTCCCATGGACAAAATATGTATACAACATCCACAGATAGAAAGCTCCTGTACACTGTTGGACCACTGCTTCATCTCCAGGATCCAGATAGATTTTCCCCAGTCTTATTTGGATATCGGGAATCAAGCCAGGGCCTCTTTGCGTATCAAGTATATGTTCTATACTGAGCTGTGGCCTTCCCCAGATATTTAGCTCCTTCTTTTATGCTGAAGCCCAAAAGCCAATGCAAAGGTAGAACTTATAAAGTGTCCTTTCTCAGTTAACTCAAGAAAGTTAATTAAGTTAGATGGCAAATGTTCAGCCAATCAGGGATATAGTGTTGCTTTTCACATTAGGATTATAATTCGTGGCAGTGCCCCAGCTGGTCACTCTTGAGATAGAAATGGTCATGAGCAAAATAGATTTGTACCACTTCATGAGTCATTCTCAAAAAATAGAAACGGATATGACAAAGAGAACATTGGCTGCAAGGCAGGCACTTTGGTGCATAAAACATGCTGACTTGTCTTTACATTAGAAAGACAGAGGGTTCCAGTGTTCAGACCTGACTGGAAGTTATGTCAACTCCCCTGAAAAGCCTTTCCCAGTACTGTGGGCATTTCCAAATGGAGAGCTCCTAGTACTATCTAACAGTACTTGTGCAGCTATTTCATTTTTTTCTCCTAAAATATTTTCCGTCATTAGAAAAATGTAAGACAGTGGGAAAGTATTGGAAGGTTATGACTAGATGCCAGTGACATCTGGGCCCCAATATGATTCAAAGCAGGATGATGGTACCAGAGCTCTAAGAGGGCTAAATCGTGGCTATTTGGTAGTAAGAAAATGGCACTTGGAACATAACACAATGAGATCACGTTAATCCACTTGTTCCAAGGCAGAACCCTACCACTGAGAAAGAATGGCAGGGTAACTTCATCAGCTCCCAGTATGCTTTAATTTGGGGTAAAACACATTGCAGAAGGCAAATCTTGGATGTCCAAGTCTCAGTGGAAGCCAAGAGTCAATTTGCACAATTGAGACTAAGGCAGCAACTGCACCTGTTCCTACAGACATCTGATCTGGCCATGATCAAAGGTGTCTTAGTTAAACCTTGTTTGAAGTACTGTGGTGTACTGTACATGGGGCTGCTTTTGAAAACCATTCCAAAACTTCAGCTGATCCAGAATGCTGTGCCCAGACTGTTGGCTGGCCAGTTATAGGGAGTATATGACTACTTTGTTACAGCATCTTCACTGCCTACCAGTCTGTTTCCAGGCAGAATTCAGAGTTTCGGTCATGACCCATATGGCTTACTACCTGGCTCCTAGAAAAGCCACTTTTTCCCATTTGAGCTTCTCCAGCATTTAAGATCAAAGAGAAAGCTTCTTTAGTAGCCATTTCCTGGCTATGGAACCTCCTCTCAAGAACTAGGTTCACTGCCTTTCTTTCCTTTCACTGGCAGGCAAAGATCATTTGATTCAAGTAGGACTTTGGCTTGTAAGTGGGACTGTAGGATTGAGTGCTGTAATTGTTACCTTTCTCTTGTATTTTAATGTATTGGTTTGAACAATTTTAAGTGTGCCTGTAAGCTGAGTGCCATTTGGGGGGAGGGAGTAGGAAGGTGGGATACAAAGTAAATCAATAATAAATAAATAAAATAAGGGCTCATTCATAGTCACTAACCCTGTAATTATAATGCCTCATTCACTTTAGTCTATGGCACTCTGTGACACGCAAGGGAAAAGAAGGTTAAAGCTTAAGGAGAAAACCCTGAATAAAGCCTCTTGACTCATCTATTTCACTTCCAGAGAAATGATCATGCAAAGTTTAGTGTAAATGATAGCAGAGCCATTACCTTCAGTGTCCTTGGGAGAAGAGATATTAACTGTAAGCATGAAGTGACTTGGCAATGAACTGTAGTGAGGAAGGATTTTGACAGTACCCTGTACAGATAAACCAGGTGAGGACATGGAGTGCTACACGTGCATATGTGTAGGTGAAACGTCGCTGAAAATTCTGTCTTCAGAGTGATACTCTAAGTTCTGGCTTTTGAGGGCTTGGCAGAGCTGCTGTTGGAAGGAGAGCTGGGAAGACACTGTTTTCAGTGCTTTGGATCCTGGCCTGATCCATGCATCCCTGAATCACACCTTGTGCTTTTTTTAATCACAGTTGAAAGTCCTTGGTACATACCTTATTGCATGGAATTTGTAAATCAGTGTTAGATCAGAAATAGGTTTGCAGTACGCAGGTGCACACACAGAATTGTATTCTTAACAGCACAAGAAAGCCACGCTTTATTTGACAGATAATGCATGTAATGGGGTGGGGAGGATAAGAGAAAGAGGGATTTCTACCCTCCCCTCCACCAAAAATAAAAAAAATAAAAAAGGAAGTGAAGGTGAAAAATATATTACGTGTACTGCCTGCTAATGGTATGTATACTTAACAGTGTTTGAGTAAGCTATTTTTGGTTACTAAATGCACAACACATCCTGCTGCTAATCACTATTGTTTTTCCTTGAGTTCCTTGGAGCAGAAAAGGCAGGATATAAATATAACAAATAAATAAACCAAGGAAACCTAATGGAATAAGGAGAACCATTGGGATAAGGTCATGTCTGCATACAGCAAGGGCAGAGAATAGCATACTGGAGGAGGGATTGCTCTTTACATTAGAGACAGCATAGTATCAAGCAAACCAAAAACCTTAAAGGGACAGGCTCCTCCACAGAAGCACTCTGAGTATGAATACCAGGCTCCAAAATGAATTTAGTACTAGAAGCATGCTAATACAATGGTACCTTGGCTCACGAACTTAATCTGTTCCAGGACTCTGGTCGTGACCCAAATGGCTCGTGACCCAAGTCAAATTTCACCGTAAGATTCAAGGTAAATAAGGTTAATCCATTCTGTAACCATTTTTTTAATCACAAAAATTTGAAACAAAGTGACAAAGAACAACTATGTAACAAAGTACTGCACAGTACAGTAGAGAACACTAACCCAGGTGGGGGGGATGTTATTGTTTGGAGGGAGAGTCCAAACAATAATCGTGCGATAGCGATCGTGCTTGGGAGGGTGGGAGATGGCTGCGATCACAATCATGCTAGGGCAGGGAAGACAGGCATGATTGTGGACATCCACCCCCCAAGCACGATCATGGACATCTCCCCCACAAGCATGAGTGCGACCGTGGCTGTCTCCTCACCCCCACCCCGGGCACAATCGTGCAAGGAAGACAGGCACAATTGTGATCATCACCCAATGCGGAGTTCACAACCTGAGGCAAAATTTTGCCAAAATTTCTGTTTGCGACCCGATTTGGTTGTGAACTGAGTCGTTTGTGCGCTGAGGTACCACTGTAAATCCTAAACCAGAGCATTTAAGGTGATCTTGACATGGGAAACAAACTCAAAGAGGCCTTCCACCAAGGAAGTGCTATAATTATGGGTGACTTCAATTACTGCCACATTGACCTGATAAATGCATGTGTCTGTCATGACAAAGAGGTAAAAAAAATTCAATACCCTAAATGAATGTCCCTTGAAAAAGTTGCAGAGCAATCCTATGGAACCCCACCCCCCACGCCCAGACAGCATGTAGGTGTGTTTGGATTTGAGGCTCCAAAGTCAGAGTTAGTTTTATTTTAACTTTTTTTTAAATTAAAGCATCCTATTGACCAATTAAACTGTAATAAATCACCATGCCTAGGATGTATCCATCTTAGAGTTCTTCAATATGAACTCTATTGAACTCAATATGAACTCAAATATGAAATTGTTGATCCACTCCAAAAATATGGAACATATCCCTAAGATCAATGTCTATACCAGAGGACTAGAGAATGGACAGTCTAACATCTTTTTTTAATGGATCCAGGGGTGATTTGGGAGATTACATGACAGTTAGCTTAATGCCTATTCTGCGTAAATTGGTTGAAAGCACGGTTAAAGATAAAATCAGTAAGCATGTAGAAGGGAGAGCCCTGCTGGAAAAGAATCAAAATGGTTTTTGTCTCACATTTTAGTGTTCTTTAAAAATGTCAATAAACATGTAAACAGGGTTGATTCAATAAATATAGTTTACTTTAACTTCAAAAAAGCTTTTGACAAAGTCCCCCACAAAGAATCCTGTGTTTAGCAATCATAGAATAAGAGGAGAGGTCCTCTTATGAACAAGTAAATGGTCAAATAACAGAAAGCAGTGTAGGAATAAATGGTCAATTCTTCTAATAGAAGGATGTAAACTATAGAGTCCCACAACTAACAATCTCTACTGTTTTTCAGATTACTCATAAAGAATCTGAAATTAGGAGTGAGCAGTGCAGTAGCCTCTGCTAATGACAGCAATTATTTAGGATGGTCAAACAAAAACAGATTGCAAGGAGTTCCAAAAGGCTCTTTCCAGACTGAAAGAATGTGCATCAATATGACAAGTGTGGTTTAATTTAAGCAAGTGTAGAGTAATGCACCAGAGTACAGGTATAGGTTGGTGGAATCTGAGGTCACTGTGACTGACCAAGAAACAGATCCTGAAGTTGTTGTGAACAGCCCAGGGAAAATGGCAACTAAGTGTGCAGCTACTGTGAAAAAGGCAAGCTCCCTGTTAGGCATGACTAGAAAATAAACTGCCAATATCATGCAGCCTTTGTACAATTCTATATGTAATGATGCTTAGAATACTGAGTACAGTTCTGATTACTGCAGTTCAAATGGACACTACAGAATTGGAAAAACAGCAGAGAAGGACATATTAAGATAAGACAAGAGCAACCCCCCCATGAGAAAAGATTGCAACAGCTGGGACTGAAAAAAAAGGAAGGAAGGCAGGCAGGCAGGCAAATAAGGAGGAAATGACAGAAATGTGCAAAAGTATGTATGGTATGAAGAAATTCTATAGGGAGATATTTTTCTCCATCTTTCATAATACTTCAGGATCATTCCATGAAGCTGCCTGATGGGAGATTCAGCACAAATAAAAAGGAAATCCTTTGTTAAGCAATGGAATTCACTTCCACAAGATGTAGTGATGGCCAGCAATTCAGACAGCTATAAAACAGGCTGGACTTATCAATATCCTTATGTAGGATAAGACTATTGATGGCTAGTGGTCATGATGGCAGTGAGAACTGGGGATGTATTTTTGGATGTTTGTTTCCCCCACTGAAAACTGTACTTTTAAAATGGCACCTTTGTTTTGGGGTTTTTGCTCCTCCTCTTCAGGAGATAAGACAAGTTTTACTGCAAAAGCGATTGGGATAGATTTCAGAGGAGGCTGGAGGACTGGCAGGGAAGGAGGGAAAAAACAACCATCAAAGCGTGGCATATTTGTGAGGTGGCTTAGCCTGATGTGCTAACACACCCAGTGGCTTGCCAAGGTTTTTCCAATTCAATGAATGATTCATCTACTACACTATACCGAATAACTTCATTTTTTAAAACACCCAAAGGAACTATACAAAGTGGAAGTGCCTCTTCCTAAATTAAGATATATGCATAGATGGACCCAACTCACTCATGGCTGCCAGGAAAAGGGTTTCATTTGTTCCTTGATGATCAGATGGTTTTGTGATGCCTTGCCCTTGCACAAATATATTATTTGACCATATTTTGTACAATCATTTAATTGCTCTACTGATAGTATCTGAACAATACATAGGAACCAGCTTCTACTCCCTGGATACTTTTTCTTAAAGAAGCTGCCAACCAGGCCTGCTTCATGCTGTAATTTGCCCGAGTCCAAAAAGAAAGAGACATTGGTTTACATGACCACAGCAGTCACCCAGCTTCCAGTTCCCATTTAAGCCCTCCGCATCATGGTTTCTTATGTCATCCAAACCTGGTGAGTCTGGCTCACTAGGGTGGTAAACAACCCTAATAGGCCATGGGTTCTGGGTGGCTTGTTAACCACCCCAGCAAGCCACTCTCACTGGGTTCTGACAACACAAGAACCCAGTGAGGGTAATTATGTAAATCAGTCAGCATGCTACAGGCAAGTACAGGGTGCTTAACAAGTCTATGATCATGCAAACTAGGCCAGAGTAATTTTTAACGGGGTCTCTGAATTAGCTCTCCACTAGCTTAAATTGCTATCTTTACAGCTATCCCTTTCTCTGGACAGCAGTGGAGAAAACATAGTTTTGGGAATAAGTCTGGAAAGACTGACACCCTACCTGAGATTAGACTTTTCTAGAAGACACAGGCTTTTGCATCTTGTGATTACAACAAGTTTACAATTACAACATGTCCATATACAATGTTTTACATTCTATTTAGCTTTAAAAATGAACAGTACCTGTGAAGGAATAGTGATATTGTGAGCTATACTGATATAACTGGAAATTTCATTGCAGCATTAGTTTTCCACAAATTCTAAAATCTTTCAAGTTCTCTTTTTTTTTTAATGTAGTAAAATGCTTAAAGCCACTTAACCTTTTTTTTTTTTCTGCTGCCTGATGGAGTTGTACACATATGTGACATCTTTCAGGAAAAGCATTCCTCCACCCCTGCAAAAACAGATCACTTTTCAACTTGTTTTGTATGATAACATATTATAATGCAAGATTATTGTGCAATTTTGTGTCAGTCCAACACTACAGTAATTTCTTCTTCTTAGTAAATGAGCTGCCATGGATATTGCAGATCAACACTTCAGGTTTAAGCAGACAGATGTGGATTTCCAGTTTAAAAATCCTAGGTTAATCACAGGTATGAGAGAGGTGACAGCAGTTCATCCAAAATGAAAATATTCATGAAATCCCACAGGAAAAGTACATTGATTTCCATTTAAATATGATTACACTGCATATTTTACAGACCTCATCAATGCAAGATGGATTTAGTTGAAAGTGTAATTTATAGACTTTGGGGAGGTTTTAAGCATCTGAAAAGTCATTTATTATTTTGAAGATACTTCTACTGCAAAATTCCCAGGATACAATAGATACTGATTTCTAAGGCTTAAGAAAAACAGAAAGAAGAAACAGAAAGACAAACTGGTGATACCTCTGGATTTGTTTTACATACTGCTGCAATGTACACTTCTGGTCTAATCTCACTACAGCAAACTTTGGAATTTCACAGTGATGGGATTCAGATGATACAACAGCTCAGAGGCTAACTAGCCAAACTGCCTTGTCATGCCATCTGAATCCTGACTGTTTTCCTCAGGGTGGCTCATTTTTTATCAACAAGTCACCCTCACAACCCCATGCCTTGTTCTAGGGGCTATTGAGTCCACTAGAGGTTGTCATGTAGTCTCAGCACAGGAGACCAATTTTGTCATGGCTTACTGAAAAGTACCATTAAGTCTTTAGAAATGCTGCTGTTCCTCTTTCTGCAACTGGCCTTTGTTTCCTGAAGTTTACCTTGCAAACAATTGCACTGCGGCAGCCTGTGCACTCCCCCCTTCCTCCACAGTCTCCTTCCCAGCCTCCTGTAATCATTACTGTTTCCCTTGTTTTTATTTTTTTTCACTGAGTGAGCCAGCTATGTGTAATCTGACCTTGAAGACGCTTCTTATCATGCAAACTTCAGCTGAGCTTTCTAGTCACCCTCCCTCAGTCCCACCATAAGAATGTTTTCCACAGGATTCACCCTGGAAAAATCCTTTATTTCATTGAAAAAAATGCAACTGAAGAAGACATTTGACACTTTGTATTGTACAATCCCTTAACACAACATTGTGAGTAAAATTGCTTTGCATTTGTCCAATGGGAAGATACCAATATTAACACCATCCCTTCTTACAAAATATTCTCACTGTCAACAGCAAGTTGCTCCTAGCTGCCAGAATCTTAATCTAGCCTCCCCATGATGGCCTCCCTCTGATGGGAACCTGGTAATTTATTCAACAGACTGGCTTAGCATAACATGTAAATACAACCAGTGATCTGGAGGTTGCTGGCTTTGCAAGGAAGGTCTTGGACCCTTACAGCTGTAAACTAGTCTAGAGATAGTACTAATTAATACGGGTTGGGTTCAGCTTGTATTAACAAGCAAAGATGAAGAATTCAGCTTCCTGAGCATCTGTATTCGCATATTTAAGATGCACAAATCAACATAAGCCAGTTCCTGAAAAAATCTGAAGACCTGAATAAGGAGTTCCTAAACAAGATTTCCAGTGGTCCAAGAGAGACTCTACTGCTTTGAATGCTTTTGCTCTTTTCTGTGTCTAGCAGAAGCAGTATAAATTATGCAACATAACAGAAGTTGTATAAATCTATTTAATTTTATTTATTTATTTCCACTTCTACACTTCCCCATAATCCAAGGGTTCTCCAGGCGGCTTACAAATGCTGAAAACAGCACATAAATGTGATCAATAAAATGGATAAAACAGATTAAAAACAATTAAATTGGTAAATTATTAAACCATCTCACATAATTAAAATAATATAAAACCATACACAATGTAAACAACTACAACCAATAAATTAATAGCCAAAATTAAATAATCAACAACAAAGGATAAATTAAACTAATCAAAATCTTGTTTGAACAAAAAAGTTTTTACCTGGCTTCTAAAGGAAAGCAAAGTTGATGCCAGGCATATATCCCTGGGGAGCAAATTCCAAAATCTGGGTACCATTGCAGAAAATGCCCCTCTCCTAGCCCTTCCCCTTGATCTCAAGGGGGAGAATGGGGGAGGAGGACTTCAGAGGAGCACTTAAGTGGGCAGGTAGGAATATATGGAGAGAGGCACTCCCTCAGGTACCCCGGTCCCAAGCCATTTAGGGCACTATATGTCAAAGACAGCACTTTGAATTGGGCCTGGACTTGAACAGGGAGCCAGTGCAGCTGATGGAGGACCAGCGTAATGTCTTCTTGCCTGTTTTATTTTAGTTGTAGAGGCTGAACCATTTTAAAAGATAGCCCCATGTAGAGCCAAGAAAGGTGCTCCTGGCCACCAAGCCCACCTGGGATACCAGGGGAGAACTCAGGGTCCAGAAGCAGCCCTAAGCTACAACAGTTATTCCTTGGGGAAGTGCAGCCCCTTCCAGGGTAGGTTGAAAATTTTCTAGTTAGAGTGTGGGAGTGACCACAGGGCCTCTATCTTGTCTGGATTCAACTTCAGTTTATTTATATAAATAAATGATTTACATAATTTAGAGAGGCTGTCAAGTTTTCTTTTTCTGGTTCCAAAATTTGGATTACTTTAGCAGTTAATTTTGTTTTTCTTTATTTAAGAGGTTGGTAATATATAGCTCAGGTTTGGCTTCAGTTTGACTAGACAAGTCAGCCAGAGGTTGCAAAATTTAAGTACCTAGAGACATTAGTCCAAAGTTTATACCTAGGCATTTACTCTATCCTTTATACATGAATGTGTGCATGTTTTTTTCACAATATTCATTTTCATATTAATATTAGTGATCAAGAAATTTGTTTAGTGTATTTCAATGCAAATTTACCTAATTTTACCATTTCTCACCAACAAGCAAATCAAAACTCAAAGATGCTTCACAATTTGCACTACTCTAGACTTTATGGTGGAGTTTGCCAACCAACAATCTGTACTAAATGTGTGCATTAGTAAAAGTAATATTTACTAATGTATTCTATTATCAAAACTGCTTGCAAATGTGTATATTAGGCATGCCAGAATGCATATATATGAGCACAAAAATGCTTATGAATGATCATGCAAACTTAAAAATGAAATCTCAGAGTTTGGGACAAATTAAACTGGAGAAATTCTCAAAGTCTGAGAAGAAACAAAGTTTACATCCAGTATGATTTAGAGGTTATATAATCTGAGTCCTACTCCATGCTCAGCCATGAAAATAACTGAGTAACTTTGGGCCAAGTCACTGACTCTCAATCTAATGTACCTCACAGAGTTGTTGTGAAGCTAAAATGGAAAGAGCAACGATTATGTACATTTCCCTCAGTTTCATGAGGAGAAAGGTGACATACAAAAGAAAGAAAGAAAGAAAGAAAGAAAGAAAGAAAGAAAGAAAGAAAGAAAGAAGACAGAATATCCAACCCTAAGTAATGCACAAACATTTTCTGATTATGTGCCAAATGGCCCCAAGACAAGGTTCCTGTTACAAACCAGCTTAAAAAAAAGGTGAAATTGCCAAAGCACATTGTTCCTACTTATGTTTGCAATGCACCTTCCCCTAAAAGTAGTACACTGTGCTAGAGTTGTTTTGACTAATCAGTATTACCTCTTGCACATGACAAGGATCACCATTACTGAAGGACAAGCAAGCTCGATAAAAATCAATCTTAAAAGAATGAAAAAATTGTTTATTTAAATCAATTTTCATTGAACCAGTGTGGTGTAGAGGATAAAGTGTTGGACAGTTCATGCACATGTTATTTTTGTTTGCTACTTTGTTTTTTTGTGAGGGCAAGACTGGGCCAAAACAGAGTGAAAGAGTAAGAGGAATCACAAGTAATAATAAAAGAAAATTGTCCAATGTGTATCTTCTTGTTTTCTTATACTACAGCTGCAATCCTTTGGCCCCATATCTGGAAGAAGCTCTACTTGAACTCAATGGAACTTATTTCCGAATGGACGTGTGTTGTTAACCTCAAACTGGCATAGGGCTGGTCATAAAAGAACGCTTATGGGAATATTTCACAGACATTCCCTGTATAGGTTTTTTTTAAAAAAAGAAAGCATGCAAAATATAAACAGGGATTTGCTTTATAGTTGTGGAACTGGGAGACATAGCATTAACCCTTCATCCTGCACCTTTTGCTGACTTAAACATCCCCCCCTCCCACACACACACACACACAGAGCAATTGTAATTTTCTCTTTCTGCAGCTAATAGCAGCCTTGGGGAGGGAGCAATTTAAATCTGGGAAACAGCATGTGCAGAGATTTAAAATTACTTTTCCCCACTATGCAGCTGCTTTCAACCAAAGAAAAAGAGAAGATCCAGTGACATGTCCCATGCGACCTCTCATTTATCCCTGAGTGAAGTGGAGATCAACAACGCTACAACGACATATGGGAGAAAAGGCATAACAAATAGCATTTCACTCTGAATTTGGGGCAAGAAGGGGAGGTGAAGGAAAACAGCAAAAAGTATGCCTGTAGCATCTGACTACTTAATATTCCCAGTAGATTCTTCTTGTGCAGTCTTGGGTGGAGAACTTAACATACCACAACAGTTACGAACAATTATAGGAAATTTCCCCTTAAAGTAGGAGGCAGGTATTTTGCTTAACACATAAGCTCATCTCATGTGCAATAATACAGGCCTAGTTTTATAGTTTGTAAAAGTTCATGAATTAAAGATGCCTAAGAACTTGCCCAACATAGCAAAATGCCAGTCAGAAAACAAGCAAACAATGGTGACAATTAATGCTCCTGTAAGCAATAGACATATTTAGGAGTGCAACATTCTTTCTAGTTATTTTACTAGTTATTTTCTAGTTATTTTAATAAGTATATTCTGATATATCTTAAACCAATAGTAGTGCAGGATGAAGTCTGCTTTTCATGGACCCCTCAGATTGTATTATTAGTAGCAGCTCTCCTTTTATAAGAACAACTAAAACTAGCAACTCATTCAATGATGTAATTAAACTATTTACAAATACTGCTTTAAAATCTAACAAAATATTTTGTCTACTGATAATGTAAAGACTCAGGGTCTTTCCATACATCATATGTCCATGATCACAAGTTTAATCCAAGCTTCACAGTAAATTGCATCTAATCCTAGCACTCTGATAAACAAAGCTGTATAATATACCTGTTTCAAAACCTGTTTGCCATGTTCATACTGTTTAGATATTCAGGAAACCTAAAAAATAAATGTATGCCTGAAGGTGCTTTGTAAAGATTTGCTCTAATGTTATACACTTGGTATGTCTGAACACCCGGGATATAGTTGAAGTGCAGACATTTGTTCTACACTGGTTTCCTCAAAGTTCTGTCAAGTTTTACATTGAAAACAAAATGGAGACTTGTCTCTACTGTGAGATGCCTGTGTGCTGAAGTAATTACAACAATTTGACAAATGCATCTAGTGGAATTTGCTTGTCTATTACTCAGCTCCAGAGGAGCAAAATGTTAACTACATTTGCTGCTGATTAAGTCTGCTGCTTAGGCTTCAAATTGTCACTTTGGTTTACAACTTGAAGACAGTCAGTTATGGTTTCTGCAGCAGTTGGAGCTTATCTTCAGGTTTTCTAGTAATCAAGCAGCAAAACTGATTTCCATTGCAAACACTGTTTGAGGGAAAGTGGAGGGAGGAGGCTGTTGGAATAAAGGTTAAAGAACCATTTCTCCACTGCTTCCCCCATGCAAGCAGTCACCCTCCCAGTGCTGTTTGACAAAGGTATAGGAGAAAGACAAGTTAGCCTCAGAACAACAGCAAAAGAAAAGTCATGCAGCATCAGACAAACAGTCCATCCAGTCCAGTGTGCCCTTCACACCTTTGGTAAACCAGCTGCCCACAGGATCACTCAAGCAGAATGGGTAAAGACCTCCACCTGCCCAAGCCTCTCAGAAACTGATATATGCAGGCATGCAGCCTGCAATAACAAGCGGTAGCACATAGCCAGCAAGGCTGCTAGCTATTAATAGCCTCTTCCTCCATGAATTTGTCCATTTCTCTTTTAAAGCCATCCAAATTGGTAGCCAACACTACTTCATGTGGCAGCAAATTCCATAGTTTAACTGCACTGTATGAAGTACTTCATTTTATCTGTCTTAAATCTCCCAACAAAAACAGTTTTATGGGATGAGCAGGGTCTAGTATTATGGGAGAAGGATTCTCCCTCTCTCTTCAACATGCATAAATTTAACATGTATAAATTTAAACAATCCTGTTTCCTCTTATTTCACATTTTCAAAGCTAAACAGCCCCAGCTGTTGTAGCCACTCCTCACAGAGAAGCTGCATCAACTCCTTGATAATTTTAGTTGCCTTTCTCTGCACTTTTTCCAATTCTATTATGTCCTTTTTCATTTTAAGACAAGCAGAACTACACACACTAAAGATTTGTATAAAATGAGCATGCTCTTGGAAGTTCAATTTGCAATTCTGTTTCTAATTATGTTTCTAAACACCATGTTTGCCTTTCACAGCAGCTGTGCATCAGGGCAACATTTACATCAAGTTGTTCACCAGAACCCCAAGCTCCTTTCTTGATCAATCACTAGTAGCTCAGATTCCATCAGCCTATACTTGGGATTTTTGGCAATTATTTGGCAGCCCCAAAGTTCATTATATTACTTACTTTACACTTGCTTACATTGAACTTCATTTGCCATTTTGATGCCTATTCTCTCAGTGTGAAGAAATCCTACTGGAGGTATCACAACCCCTTTTGGTTTTAACCACCCTAAATATTTTGATGTCATCAGCAAACTTGGCCACTTTACTGTTTATTCCTAATTTCAGATCATTAATGAGTAGGTTGAAAAGTACTGGTACTAATATAGACAACTGTGTCACCCCAATGGTTACATTCCCCCCCCCCCATTGGGAGAAATTACCATTTATTCCCACTTTCTGCCTTCTGTTCTTTAACCATAAGAGCCCATAAGATGACACTGCCCACTTTTATTCCATTACTGATTAGTTTGCTCAGGGTCTTTGGTGAGGGCCTCTGTCAAAAGCCTTTTGGAAGTCCAAGTAAACAATATCTACCAGATCACCCCTGTCCATGTGCTTACTGACACTCTCAAAGAACTCTAGCAGGTTAGTGAAAAAGGACTCACTTCTGCAGATGCCATATTAATCTTTTCAGCAGGGCTTGTTCCCTCTTTGCACTAATTCTCTCTTTAATGACACTTTCAACCAATTTACCTAGAACAGATATTAAGCTATCTGGCCTTTAATGTATAGTTCCAGTCTTGGTCACAGTAACATCCCTAAATATGTTTCTGCTTCAAAACAAGTGGATTTCCCATGTAACTTTCAGGCACAGAATGAAATGAACTGAGTGCTGAATTCAGAAATATAATGGGTGGCACAGACCCGCTCAAACTATTCCATTTCAAATTGTAGGTGGGAGGATCACATGTTTCAATACTCTATCACATAAATAATTTTCTCCGCCTATATAATTAAGATGTCAGAAAGAAGGTAATGATAAACCACCTCTCCCCATGATGGTTTTCAAATTTAATTATTTTTGCTACTGTGGAGCAATCAAATATATACTACTTCCTTGAAGTCTGATGCAATCCTGGAAGGGCTGCACCACATGCTATCCTGAATGTATAACTCAGCTTTTGTTGAAAAAGCAAGGATATATTTGTTGTTTTACTACTTGCCTAACAAAGCCAAATGGTGGTTTACTTGTTATTTCTAGCACTACCCTCCTAGGTTCAATGATGGAATGAATTAATATTTTCCAAATAATCTCCAAAAGACAAAGACCATGCCTTGGTAATTTGCTTCTGCAGCCAAATGCTAATTTTAATCAGTTTCGTAGGTCATCCCTTCATGGCTGTTGGCTGAAATCTGCTCCCAGACAGATCTTGTTGAGCATTCATCCAATAGACTAAAAAGCTTTTATCTGATTGCCTTGAATTTGCTTCAAGCTTGACATCAATCTGAGCCTCAACCAGCACTGTGCTACTACATGTGCCACTCTCATTTTGCAGAGACCAGATTTGTTAGCTTTTCTTGATCTCAGTTATCCAATGGTTCTTCAGCAGCAAAATAAAATGAACAGGGTCAAGTCTGAACAGCTTCAGCAGAAGGGAAAGATCAGCCTGTAACTCTTATCAAAGTAAAAGCCTAAGGTAATGGTAAATTTCATCCAACGATTTATTTGCCTCACAAGGTATATATACACAAAATGGTATTGCATAGCATTCTTTGTGAGAGGCAAAAGTCACTTATATTGTACAGGATGCTAAACAGCTTTAAGAAGCCAACTCTCATGACTTCCTATACCTTTGTACCTTAGAGTACTTCAATGCAGCACTAACTTTATTCCCAAGAAACTTAGCTTTGTTTCCTCACTAAAGCAAGTGTTCCTCATTAAAGTATTATAACATACATAATACAGAGTCCACCCAAAACTCTGTGGAGAAGGGTGAAATAGATAACATTCAGAACTCTTATTTCTTTAAAATGCTATTATTCCACCCAATCTGAAAGAGAAATAGTTTCACCGAAGAGTCAAAAGTGGAATGCTGGACTTTTGTACTTAATTTTTTGTCTGCGTTCATCGATCATATAATGAATACATCTTCCCAGTTCTGACAAACAAAGCCTGGATTAATAAGCCAGGATATGCAAGCCCCTTTGTTCCAATTCTTTTGTTTGAATGAGTGGACAAACAAGCCAGGAAGCCACTGTTAATCATAGCTTCCCATTATTATTACATCCAAACCAAGAAACAAGGGTAAATGGCTTTCAAGAAAAAACTAGGATATGAAGCCATGGAATATTTGAAAACCATTAACCACAGTTCTTGGTTCAGACACAGTACAACAGTCAGGTCTGTTGCATCATACCAGGCAGCCACAAATTTTGCATGGTTGTTTTGCAAGTCCAGATGGACAGAAGCTGTTAGACAATGGCTTCTTTTAGGATTGAGGGTTGTCCAACCTTTAAACAACCCCTGCCACCTAGGTTTACATGACATGGCAACTATAGCAAGCCAGGCACCTGCTGGCACTAGTAGAAGCAGTGCCATTGGGCATCCTGTGATAAATTAATCATATTTGGCTGCTGTGCCATGCAATCCAGCTCAACTGGAAGCTATAGTACATTTCTGTTTCAAGTTTGAATACTTGCTTATGCAAAGAGGAATTGATGAAAGAGCAAAGCAGCTGTGTGCAGTTGCATGAAGTTTATGCATATTCTGATTATGACGCCAAGAGATGATCAATCATGCAGAGCCATAGTTTGCTTACTAAGTAACCTTTACAAGATCAGGATCACCCAAAATCTACAATAAGATTAGTGGCTATCCCAGGGGACACTGTGGAAATATGGAGCCTCATGCTGCCTACTTGCAAGCCATTTTTGGCTCAACATATAATCAAACAAAATCTGCACTGGCCACAATAGAAACAGCTCCAGATGTTGTCAATATCCCAAAGCAATAACAGGATATAATACTTAATATAGCACATTTCACCTATTCAAACTACTTTGCATACATCATCTTAGTAATTAACTAGTGAATAACAACCTAGCCCAGTAGGACAGTGGATGGGGCTGAGGCTGACTGCACTGAGTTGCCTATGGTTTGTTTATTAAGAATGTCTTTCCCACATTTTCAATTCCAGGGAAGTGCTTGAGGCAGCTAACATCAGTAATACTGTAAAACATGAATAATGAAACCATAATAAAATATAAAAGCAGGAAAACCATGGAGAGCCAGTCCCTAATTGCAGTTCAAGTGATAGACAACTCAAAAGTTCACTGGGATGATTTGTATGATATGACAAGCCTTCAGTGGCTATTTTGCCAGGGCCTCCCAATGTACCCAAAAGAAGACCATGAACAAATGAAGTTTGAGTCACCTTCTCCCCCCGACCCCCCTGGGTCTTCCTTGTAGCCATCCCAGGAAACACTATGGGAGCAGGGAGCTTCCCCCCACCCCATCCCTGCCACTAGTGCAAACTGGTTTTGGCTCACCACAGCTTGTCTTTTTTTTTTAAGAGAGAGAGAGAGTTAGATTGAGAAAAGTGCCTGTCAAACCACCTTTCCCAATCTGTTTTTCTGGTAGCCATGAGCTGCTCCCCCACAAGGAGCTCCATTGGTGCCTTGGAAGGGCTGCTTATAGTCTCCCCCTCCCCTTACAAAAATAATCCCACTATTGAAAACAAAGTGGTATGCTCAGTATCAATTGTTTAACTTGAATGCTCCCCTTTGAAAGTAGATGACAGCTTCGACAGGTCCCAAGCTGTAATCCCTTTGGAAAGGCTCAGAAGATCCTGCTTTGCTAAAGAGGGCTCTTTTGCCCCTTTTGCAATGAAATTCCCTGCTTTCTTTTGGGGAAATCTGGTGTCCCACTGGCCCCCTGGCTTTGGAATTTCCCTCCACTGGTGCTAGCAGTAAGGGAATCTTTTAAGCTGGACAAGATTCCTGCTGACAAGGGAAGGAGTGGCACTTGATAATTCAAGGCCCACTTTTCTCTGGCTGTAGGGATTCTACCCCACCCCCACTGCTGGTTTTCTGCTCCCCAAGCTGCTATTGAATTGGGTCAATGCAGAGGGAACAGTTGGGAGCTTCTGGTCACTCTAAAAAACTAGGGAACTTGCTGGGAAAGGGGCAGCAAATAAGCAGATGCCCCCATGAAACTCCAATTTCAGCCAGCTGTCAGGTTTTGGGGGTCTACATAAGTAAGGGCAGGCCAAGTCCATATGAGCAACCTCCGACAAACCTGAGGATTCTGCATCAAAGGATGCTTGCAAGTTGCTGCAATGTTCAAGTTTTGTGTAGACACTTGATATCTCCCACTGTCAAGTATCAAGCCTCCTTCCTCTCAGTGGAAATCCCATTCAGTTTTGGAGGTACTAGTAGTGGGGAGAAACTTTCTAAACTGGGAGCCACTGCAGACACCTGATCTTCCCCAAAGAAAGCGAGAGATCACAATGTGAAAAGAAGAAAGAGCTCTGAACATTGGACAGGACCACACAAACTAACATTTACAGTTGCAGCCAAACATATACACATGTGACTGAATAAAAAATCTATGGAAGTTAACTCATAAGGAAATATGTTTAGGTTGAGATACTCAATAAGAGCCTTCTCCTTAGAGACACTAGTTTATTGTGACAGGAGTATTTGTGGAGCATGACCATTTCTGTGAAAACTGCAGCTACCAGTTACCAGTCTGCATTTCCCTTCCAAAAACAGATGATTCAAAAAAATGCCACGTGACCTCATTTCCCCAGTAAACAGCAGTTCAATTAATCAGAGCATAAGAAAGGAAACACTGACTACAACAACATCTGACCTTGAGTTTCTTTTACTAAATTTTACTGGAGAGATGGAATGCAGGCCTTGGAGATAATTGTGCATAGAAATGCATATTCAGGTTCTGAGGTACAACAGCGTATTTTGGCTTCCTGCTCCTTCAGATCACAACTAGGACTGCTCCAAAAGTACAGACCAACATTAAGAGACACATAACCAACAGAGGTAATAAATGAAGCCTACAGTGTACTTGCATAACAAAAATGTTTGAAAACATTCCTATTCTTCTATTTGTACAAACATTCCTGATCACGTAACATTCAAAAAGTCTTTTCCCTCAACTAGCCAAAATGTAACATGCAGTCAAAAATGGATATCAATATTTTACTTTAGTCACAGCTTTCCTTTGCTTAATATGGAAATACTGAAAATTCAAGTTGTAATCTTGGCACAAAAATACACATTTATACAAAATAATACTGTCAAAAGAGAAATATAATCCAGAGACTGATCCATAAACAATAGTTCACTGCAGTAATGAGGAACACTATTTTTCCTTGAGAGTATCGCATATTAAAAAGGAAAAGGAAAAGGAAAAAAGATTAATGTGACTACAAAATATCACAAACACTGTCTTTCTATAGCTATTAATATTTTAGGCCAAGAATCTTCTCAGTGTTTCACTCCAAACATTGGCATACATAAAATTTATTTAAAATTTGAGAGTACTGGAAACATATAATTGATTTCTAGTCCTAAATCACCAACAGAGAACCTCCTGCCCGTGAGCCAGGTGCCGACTGCCAGGGCTCCCCAAACAACCTGTGAAGATCCCGGTCAGTGTCCCTTCGCTTCACTGAAGCTCCTTCCCCTGAAAAAGGTGAGGGAAAGGAGTTCCACTCAGCTCCAAAGGATACTCCCCTGAAAGGAGTATCCACTGGCTTGGTTACTGTGTTTTCAGTTAACCATGCTTGACCTCAGTCTGAAAGAGAAGTCAGAAAGTGCCAAAGGAAGTCTTAAAGTGCTGAGGTAAGAATACACAAAATTGGGGAAAAGAAATGTATACTCATCTGAGTTTATTTTAAGTATATAGTTTGAGTTTATTTTGCAGTTCACTGCTCGTTGCTTGTGGGTACCCACTTGCTACTGTATAATGTAATGCACAGTGTTTGCTATTATTCACAGTTTTCAGTATCCTCCGGGGGACTTGGAACAAATCCACATGGATACGGGTCCTGCTGTACCTGGAACATGTTGAAAGAGCAGATCCAAAACATTTCCTTCACTGTTCTCAATCAGAAACAGAGGGAAGCCTGATCCAGCACCTGAAGGCACCTGGAGCATCAACTCCCAACAAAGCCATTCCTCTTTGCCGCTGCTCAGCTGCCTCCTGGGTTTTAAGCCTCCCGTCTCCCTAATCTTCCCACACCCCACTGCTAATACAAACAACTGTGAAGAGGGAACCTGCTTTACTAGCCTGATTGGCTATAGGGAGGCTAGTGAAGCAACGTGTTCTAGCCCAAGTTTTCCATCTTGATTGCCAGTAAGGAAACACAGTTGTGTGCTGTCAACTGGGCTGGTGAAGCGGCAACTGTTCACTGCTGCCCAGCTGAGAAGGGGTGAGGCTGTAGGGAGAGGGAAAGTTTAAAGCTACCCAAGAAACAGCTGAGCAGAAGCAAAGTCCTAGCTCTATATGCATGCATGAATGTGAATACAAGTGTATATGTGTATAAACCAGTGTATTTGTGTGAGAAAGAGAAGATGGTACAATTTTTATTTTGGTCCTGTCCACTGAAAGTGTGATGTTTAGATTGTCAAAAAAGGATGGGAAAAATTGTCAGATAGTTGAAAAAAAATTCCAGGGCTGGGGGTTGGGAGAATTCTTCCATACAGGCACTCTAAATATATGTCCATGAGGAAGTGGGGGAGGGGATATTCAAAACATGCTGAGCTTGGAATAAATTTCTTTCCTTGCATCTTGAGTTCTTTCTTTTTTGCCTACCAGTTGTGTTATCCCAGTGTTCTGTTTTGCCCCAGAATTTAGCCAAGGGTATTAAGTTCCCAATACATGACCAAAATATTACTGAATGCTTACTTTATTTGAAATATTAATAGAAAATAAGTTTTTGTTTTTTCAAATAACCTCCCATTTTTGGAAGCCAGGAATAACAGGCTTCCAACAACACTCACAAAACAAGAATGCTAATGGATACAAATGAATGAATACTTTCTCCATAAAAAGTTAGAAGTGTGATCAAGTAAACTTTTTATGCTTTAAGCAAAAGTTCAATCCCTCTACCCAGTTCAGACTTAACTGCATTGAGCTTGCATTGAGCTGGAAATAATGCCATCCATTATTTGGGCTGTTGGCAAAGCAAACAAAGAACAAAGTGCTATCTGCTCCAATGCCACAGCAGGCCACGGAACCCTCTCTGCCAACAGCCTCCTATAGTGCAAATACAAACCACAGCAAGCACAAGCAGCAACCAGTAAGTATATCTGCATAGAAAGTATGGTTTTAAAACAGCACAGGAATTGCTGAATCTCAGATAGCCAACTCGAACTCCTCATCAGCTAAGATCAATATTATGCAAGTCTGCTCAGAGAATGGGACTTTGCTTAGCTTTCTTCTCCTCTGCATCTCCTGCTCCCCCAAGTCAACTTCAGAGGACCCCTCAACCATCCATACCAGATTTTGAGGATGCACAAAGGCTGCCAAAATAGGGAATGGGACTGCAGCTTCCTATTCCACAGTGAGAGGGGTTAACCAAATACCACTAGTTAGCAGCAACCCTACATCCACTGTCATGGGAGTTAATTCAGTGGGAGTTCCTTCTAATAGACATGTATGGGATTGCAGTCCTAGTTTAAAAACATGCTTTCAGAATTTCAAAGGGGGGGAGGTACCTACTACATTTACATCATTCTATTGAAAATGTTAACCAGTTTTTATACAGCCAAAATGTAGACAATGCTTATAAATACCAGTATCAGACCAGTACAGATAAAATGGTTTTGAGGGTCTAACTTCATGCAAAGTTGATATGTTACTTTGTGAAAAGCACATCAGGAGAAAAGCTGAGAATTTGCACTATTGGAAATTAAATTAGAGAAATGATCGATACATCCTGAGTATTGGGAATACTCTAACAGAAGTATGTGGCCATCCAGATGTTGACCAGGATAACCCTTTTAATAAGAGCACAACAGCAAGAACAATGTGAAATACTTAGTGATGATTTAGCTATAACAAGTCTACATATAACCTAATCACAGAAAGTAGCCAGACACAAAGCTGTCCAGGCTTTCATCAGATCTATATTATCCTCTCCTTCTTTTCAACCACAATAAAAATACATCCTCATTGCTCTCCTAGCTCTTTATCTGGGTCAGCATAACTGCAATCCCTATCCTATTGGTTGTTGTCAAGGTTCATTAAGACCAGGATAAGAGAAAAAGGATCAAGTGTGCCATCTTTGCAGGCTGTCTGTCCACAACCGATCTGCTATGGATAATTTCTATTGTCTAGTTACCTGAAACCTTTCAAGCCATCAAGACAATCTGACAAAATGCAAAAAGATGCTTACTGGTCTTGACACTCAGATTTACAAAAAACATACTCTGTCTGAAGCTGGAAAAATTCCCCTCAGTTCTACTGAAGCCATTTCAAATCTACCCTGCCTAATCTACATGCATATTCATAACCCCCATGTATTTAATTAAATTCTTCACTCCCTAGAGTGGCTTTCCTAAACAATGGTAATTTATCTTGCACAGATAAGAGGGCCTTGGATATATCCCACTTTGTAGCTAACCATATTCCCTTTTGATGCAGAACATGAAGCAGATTTAAATGCAGATCTTTTTAAAAAGATAAATACTACAATTAAGCCATTTTTAAAGTTCCATATTCAAACACCACACACTTCCTTGGCATCACCAAGCAGGTACCATACTACCTCTACCTCAATTCAGTACAGCTTGTGCAATAGTATCACTCAGTAGGTTGGGTCATGAATGTCTGCTCAGTGGAAGTCCCTGCACAAAAGTGCTCTCCTTTCCAAACACAAAAAACCCTTTAAAATGTATTCCTTTTATACTTACTACAGTCACTACAAACAGCAAGGGCAAACCTTGTGTCTCCAGGCTGCAGTAAAATCACTGAGCCTGTGTTTAAAGTTGCATTAATAGCCAAGAAGACAACTAATCTGTTCACACATTACAAAGAGTCCAATACATTTGGCCTGTCATTATAGAAGTAGTTAATCTTTAACATGCCAAAGCTGGACCAATTCAAACAAGCAAAAGCTGGTGCAATGGGACACAAGCCTAGGTCTGAGCAAAGGAATTTTATTGTGTCACAGCTACTGCTAAATCCATTATCACAGGTTTTGACATACATTTATCCTTTTGTCTGATCTGTATTCTATGATTTATATGACTGCTGAATGTCACTGCATTTGGTAATTGCCAATAGCATCAAAAGAATACACTGCTGCTCCCTTTCTGGCAGATCCCACAAGTTCAACAATACCTTCCCAAAGCAGGAAGTAATAGGAATGGACACTAACAGGCTGTTTGTGTCCTGACCACATGCTTCCTTTCATTTGTCAGGCAGAGTAATGGCTTTGTATAAAAGTATGCACGTATGTTACCATAACAGCAGCTTTGCACAAGACCATTGGGCTAAGTGTACCCCCAATCTGGGAGAATTTGTATTGCTTGCCGTCTGTTCTCAATTTCTTTAGGGAAGTGTCTAAGGTCCACAGAGGCCCATCAAGGATGCAAAGGAAGACAAAAACGTGTTGCTCTTAATCCTCTAGATTCCATGGCACTCACTAGAGGGGCACTCAAAGGAGTTGGTTCTACTTTTTCCAGTTGCAACCAGTTAGACATCCTGCATAAATTTAAGCTGATTTACATATCATATCTCTTCAGTATAAATCTAAGTTTGCTTTGTAGATGTACAGCTAAAAACTATTGTGACAATGAGACAAACATTTTCCTAACACATAGATCATACCCATATACTCATCAGAAGTCAGGACTACCTGCAGCTTCCTGGGTTTACTGCCAAGTGATACAGAGAAAATCCTTAGCGAGCATTAGAAACAGACCATAAAAAGCAACAAAGGCTGCACTCTTGCACACATTAACTTAAAAGTAAATTCCAATGAACTTGATGAGACTTAATTCTGACTTGAAAACATGCTCAGGATTGAATCACAAAGGTAGAATGAGGGTATACTAAACAGGTAATTCAAAGAGACCTCCGAGGAGAAGAAAGTCTGCAACACATACCTTACTGCTGAAGAGTTTGGAAGCTGAAATCACTACCTATTCCTATATATACAAGTGTGCAGAAACCTCAGGAAAAAACACAAATCTCAGGCAAGTAGCCCCCTATGGAGGGGATCAAGCTTCCTACAAGTACAAGGTGATTTGTGTTGAAAGTGCTCCAAGACAAAGTAGGTGACTCCAAGATTTTGGAACTGCATCAGACATTTGGAGGGATGCTATTGTTTTTACTCTTTCTGGCCAATCTGATTCACTTTAAAAACCTCCCTCTGGCATATCCAAACCTTCTATAAATGTGAAATGCTAAGAGAGAAAAAGGGAAAAGACAGAAGGGGAAGGATTTTGTTACCAACGTAAAAGAAGCTGTCAGAGTTGTGCATCCCTGTATAACATCAATATATTGATGCAAAATTATATATAATAGGCTAATTCAGTCATCATAATAAACTATGGTTTGTCATGACAGGAATAAGTTGCAGTAAGCCTTCATTTCACATCCTCCACCTGTTCCAGCCTCAAAAAAAGGGAAATGTTCACTTCTGTTTTTATTGTAATTCCATTTGAAGCCAACAACTGTTTTTAAATCTTAACTACAGCTAGTTTGAAACAAGCCAACTTCTAATCATGACTCATGGAACTGGCTTGTTTCAACAAACCATAGTTAGGATTAACACCAGTTAAGAGTTCTGAACCAAACCAAATTAAGGTTAAGTAAAAACGGAAGTGGAAGTGGAAACTTCTGATATCCTTTCTATGTGATCACTCCCCAAAGAGGTCCGCCTGGCACCGTCGTTACTGGTTTTTCGGCGCCAGGTAAAGACCTTTTTATTTAAA